>NC_092233.1:53813825-53881325 GCF_036320965.1 Panulirus ornatus
GGATGAAGGGGGATGTGCTAAATATAACGAGTGTGTTATCACCCGTCACATCTCCCGTTCTCTACGTTATATCCTCTTCGTTGTACAACCTAACGTCATGCAGTGCGAGGGAGGTTCCTACTCGTTCGCTGTTTCCCCGCATTGAAGTGGGTAGCGCCAGGAACGGACGAAGATATGGGACTCTCTCATTCGCCCATATCCGTCGCTGTCATGTGTAACGCTCCGAAACCACATCCACCCACCTACCCACCACACACACACACACACACAGAGGCGCCCCACTGGAACTTTCCTAAGTTCTCCCCTCCAGCCGCTTCTACACACGCCCCTGCTTCGCAGTCCATGGCTGGCCACTGTCCTGTGTTATCTTAGGTCATGGGTGATCATCACTCCAAGGTCTATTCCCACCTTGCATACACGTCATCAAGCATTTGATAACAAAGGGTTCATATTTCCTGTTGCCAAAAATGCATTTGTTTACACTTGAAGTCTCACTGGACGCGTCTCCGACCGCGTCAACACCTTAGTCTCAAATCAACCCCCGACTCCTTCAGTCAGTGAGTGGCTTGAAGGAAAACTTCCCTCATTTCGTGTCGTGGGATGGAAAACAAAAAAAAAAAAAATCCCTTAAAATTCTCCCCCGTCGAAATCTCACAGGTGTTACAGAAGTCTGGGTCCTTGAGTTGTGGGGGGGGGGGGGAGTCTCTGTGACACTCTTGTCACACTAGGTCACACTCGACCGCTTCTCCTTGTAACACCACTCCTCCATATCATGATGGGCCAGTGAGCTAGCTAGTTTGCTCTCCACACGTAGACTCCCTCCTCAACACCGTCAGCTTGGAATACATCAACCTCTTGTATCGTCGTATACACCAAATGCCTTTTTTTCTTTTCGAAGTTTTTGATCATAGGACATCTGAGGGTATTTTGGATGGCGCCTGGTGTGTGTGTGTGTGTGTGTGTGTGTGTGTGTGTGTGTGTATGTGTGTGTGTGTGTGTGTGTGTGTGTATAGTGTATATGGCTCTAGAATTCGATTCGTGGTACGTATTTGTTGTATACACCGAAGCCAGGGTTGATGAGCAGTTATCAGTTTACAGTCGTTAGTAATCAAACTATTTCCAGTCCAATTATTACTTTGATTATTTATTTTAACTGAGATGACAGAATGGTAGTTGGAAGAGCGATTACCCAATCCTGACTCCAATCACCTCCAATCACTCGTGAATTTCCTAACAGCCTTATTTCTTTGCTAGTCATCCCTCACTCCTTTTAAGTATCTCATTACGGTATCAGGTCACATGACCTACTTCATGATGACCTCACAAACTACTGCTGACCATGATGACCTCACAAACTACTGCTGACCATGATGACCTCACAAACTACTGCCGACCATGATGAACTCACAAACTACTGCTGACCATGATGACCTCACAAACTACTGCTGACCATGATGACCTCACAAACTACTGCTGACCAACATGATGACCTCACAAACTACTGCTGACCATGATGACCTCACAAACTACTGCTGACCATGATGACCTCACAAACTACTGCCGACCATGATGAACTCACAAACTACTGCTGACCAACATGATCACCTCACAAACTACTGCTGACCATGATGACCTCACAAACTACTGCTGACCATGATGACCTCACAAACTACTGCTGACCATGATGACCTCACAAACTACTGCTGACCATGATGACCTCACAAACTACTGCTGACCAACATGATGACCTCACAAACTACTGCTGACCATGATGACCTCACAAACTACTGCTGACCATGATGACCTCACAAACTACTGCTGACCAACATGATGACCTCACAAACTACTGCTGACCAACATGATGACCTCACAAACTACTGCTGACCATGATGACCTCACAAACTACTGCTGACCATGATGACCTCACAAACTACTGCTGACCAACATGATGACCTCACAAACTACTGCTGACCATGATGACCTCACAAACTACTGCTGACCGACATGATCACCTCACAAACTACTTGAACAACAAACAAGATCACCTCAGTTAAGCTGATCATCACCATGAGTCAGCTGCTAACGACCAAACTACCCTTAACGATCGCGCCACGTGGCCACCTTCCGCTGTGGCACGTGGCGATGACAGAGCCCCAGCTGATGGCCATCCTCAGCCTCCGCCCACACACACACACACACACACACACACACACACACACACACACACACACACACACACACACAATGACATAGACAAACGCAAAAGACAAAATCTAAACATTGTTTTAGAGGAAGGGATAATGACACATCAGATTCATATCAAAAATTTTCAAAAAAAAATCTAAACAAAAATTCTTAAAAAAAAAACTAAAAACAAGATATAAAATACATGTATAATAAAAGGCCTTCCATCTTTTGGTCTCATAACTTCGTAAAGGAATGCATCATTTGGTCTGGGGAACTCCAGCTCTGACCACCATCAACAGGAACACAGTTAAGAAGGGGAAGTCTCTCTGGCGTCTACAATACCTGGCTATCACACTTGATGACAACTTCTACACGACTGATAATCACACTTCCTGAAAACTCACCTCCCACCTACAGAGTAGCAGACGACAAACTGGGAAACAATATATTATCTCGCTGACCCAATAATCCAAATCAAAACAAGCTAGATGTAATATACGTCATGTGACCTTTTCCTGTCGCCTTGTACACATCCGGACATCTGTTCTTGTCCTTGTACAGTCTGCTATGTACAGCTACATGTACTTGGGGTGAGGTAATTTCTGCATAAGACGCGAGTGGACGCCTCTATCATGGTTTGGTGCCTGTCACACACAACACACACACACACACACACACACACACACGGTCCTAATTCGGGGACGGAACTTGGACCACAATGCATCTCCTTTCTCTTCAGCACATAAGACAGTTACTCCCTCACATCCACCATCATCGGTCTGGCCAGTCAATGGGGGACAGGCGAATGGCTGACTGACTCGTTAACTGGTTAGGTTGTTGGGCCTGTCAACAGCCAAGGGGTGGTGTCGGGGGTCGTCTGGTCTTAAGATCAAAGCTGTCAAACGTCAAGGTACAACCGCCAACCGGATGATCTTTGAGCACCTTCTTCAGGTGTTGAAATACATGACTCGTGAGACGTACACACACTCACACAGGGCTGGTGGCACGTGCCTAGACTGGGGGATATAGCGAGGCAGTCTAAGCCTTACTCTTAGTGACTGTCGTACATAATGCCAGTCTTCACCCAGTACCTAACAGTCATGTACCTATCAAAAATCTCCTTTGACACACACACACACACACACACACAAGACAAAGGGCCACACGAGTGTAGTTACCGCCTCCTTGTATTATACCGAGGGGTAATTACGCTCATTCATACATACATTACATAGAAATCCTCATACAATGAAAACGAAGCATAAACACCCATAATACGATAGCGCGCATAATGCAAATCCCCACTTAAGTACGTACATATAACACACACACACACACACACACACACACACACACAGAGGCAACCAATCGCATCTAAACACTTTTAACCATTAAATAACAGGTCACAGGCCATAATTCTACCATTGGTAATATACCTGGATAGTATTCCCATTAATCTCCAGCCACAGGAAGGCGCCTCGTCGTAATGTGGTGGAGTAATCAATAAAATGATGAACATACGCCATTAGCAACAATAGGCCCCGTTTGTAATTAGGAAAGCGCGCGCACGTGTGGTGTGGCCAGCGTACTGGAACGTCCCCATAATTCATGTGTCTACTCGAAACTCTCCGACAGGAGCTAATGAACAATCTCTAAACACTCTCCAGAGGTTGTACACATGTAGGTGCAGGGTGAGATGAGAGGGCTTGTGGAGTGTGGTTACTGGAATTATTTTCGCCCTTCTAGCATTTTCATCGTCTAGTCCATGATACGATCACTTTTAGTACATTTCTGGCCAGAATTGGCAGACATATCATCTCGGTCGAGGATAAATTTACGACATCGTAAATTGAAATGTTTCACAGCTGTTGTATCCTAACCTAACCTACATTGACAGAGCATATAACCTGAACTTAACCCAGATGACGTTAGAGTTCCGATTGCCACACACGACCCTCACTTAACCTTAACCCAGTGTACTTTAACGCATTCTAACTTAAACGACCCAGAATTACATAGTTTTTTATATTATAGCTCTTTGAACATATCTATAAAAATTAGTCTATCCCGCCTTCCATAAAGTCTGCTAAATACAAACCCCTAAATTAGAATCACATGTATGTTGGAAAATCTCATTTTCTTTGAATCAATATATTCACTATGTTAAGTGTGATGTAATTTTATGTGTGATATATCCTTGTTGATTACCTTCCTGCCCTTAGAACTCTCTCCTGGGGCTCCCCAGCGGTCAGGTAGTCACCCACGTCCACCTAGCGGGGAGGAGACAGGTCCAGAAGTGCAATGATGTGTGTGTGTGTGTGTGTGTGTGATCCTTGGTTATTCCGTTAAAATACGGAAAGCAAAGCAAATAAATAGAATCTTAATACTTAAAATTATTTGATATTGACCACCATGGCCCGGGCAACACATGCCCCCAATCATGGCCATCTGGAGTGAAAGGAGAAAGAGGAGGAAAAAGGAAATGTAGGAATTAACCCGCTGGTGTGGGCAGACCAACCTCTTTAACGGCAGAAGGTCAAAAAAAGGAAGACGGAGAGACGAGAGAAGGAAGAGAATTCTACATCTCAAACTGTTCGAAGGAAGGGAGGTATAATAACGGTCAATCCTCGAACTATTTGCCGCTTCAGTCTCACAACACGTCTTTTCCAATAATCTGCGTAGATTAACATCTTCAGAAACTCATATCAACCACCTGAACTAAGTTGGCTGCGTTGCACCGCCGGGATGCCAAATACCCCAGGTGACTCTTTATCACTTCATTATACTGTGATTACCAGCGGTGATCTAACTTCAACTGTCCAATACAATCTTTACGAAATAACTACTCGTTACGACTGTCTGGTATAGGCTATACGAAATACCTACTTGTTACGAGGAGTGAGGAAAGAAAATGTCAAAAAAAAAAAATGATAAAAACCACTAACGTTTACTGATAAGAATCTAAAAAAAGACAAGACGGGTATTTATATATTAAATTAATATCTACCTTGAAATTGTCCTGATATTGTGCTTCTCGAACCTTGGACTATTAATAACGATCTATTACGCCAGGCGTATAACGTACGGGCTACGGTGTGATGGTGGTATACCGACATCGTAACACGTCAGGCAGCGGAGCCTGAACCCGGGGTTGTTACACTCGACCGCTCATGAGAGCGTCGCTTCCTAAAGTCAGGACTTATACAGGTCAGGGGTCATGCTACTAATAAATACACTACCAGTGATTAATACCACTGACCATGAATATTTCTGGTCATAAAGACGAGTTGTTTCAAGCATGACTATTTGTTATCACCTTTGGAGACATTCATGTTGGTTACTTGTGCCACTCTGGTTCGTTAAACTATTTCTCCATATTTATATATAACTGTATCACTTGTCTTACAAACAAGACACCTACAAACTCTGTATGTTTTTATAGTGGCCTCCCATATGGTATGGATTCTACCTTAATCCTTATTACCTTCTGGTAAACATCAAGTCAACAACATACACACACACACACACACACACACACAAATAACATCATCACAGGTGTTGTGTTGAGGAATGTCGGGACGAGACAAAGCCCCACACCGTATCGACTACGTCACTCTCTGGTCAGTTCCTGGCATTGCAAACACCACAAGCTATTCAAAAAAATTAAATACTATTTTCTTAGTAGAATAATGAGAGGCTACGTTCCATAGAGAGATCACTCAACCTAATTTCCACGCAACAATATGAATAAAATACCCGGAAACAGAGTTTCTCCCAGATACGTCCTTAATCTACGCTTCTAAATGAAAATTAGCAGCTTAAAATGCTACAGTAAAATGATACCAATAGAAATAATATATAAGGTTGCTTTGCTTATGGTACGTGGAATACCCAGCGATATCAGGTTGTCCGGCATTAAACTGCCTCACAATGTTTAACTTTACCTCTACAGCTGATGATCTTCCCGCTCCTCTTCTTTCCAAAGGCACAAGACTCGTTGGGCTGTTTCTCCCGTGAGTTTATAACACAAAATTCCAAGTAAACAGTTATGCGGGTGGAAGGCCGAGGTGAATGACGCACGTGTGTCGGGCTGGCTCACTTAATGATGCAATCACTTGCTAGCGAACAATCACCCTTTAGGGTAGTCCCATGCCATTGCCTAAACTTGCAAGATCTTTCAAACCTTTTTCCTTCTTTTTTGGCTTTTGAATATATTCTCTTTTGCTTTATTTATTCAAAGACAACTTACATGATAACGTATATAGTATGTATGACGACACCGCCGCCACTTGCCAGCAAATGATGGGTCTAGCGAGCGATCGCTTCCCAGTGTAATCGCCCACTCTTGCCGCCGCGCGGGTTTGAAACGAATTTAATGCAGCCTTGGACATTTTCGCTTAATTAGAACGAATATTCTTAATTTTCTCAATATTTGTATAGTATTTTCTACTACTATATGTAAAGTTAATAATCCCTAGTTATAATTTGGAAGTAAGAAAGAAAAATCTGTAATCGGCAAAATAACTTTTTGACTTACTGGTGCCGGGGAGTCGAGAAAATCACCTCTCCATATATACCCCAAAACCCATTTCAGAAAGGGATTCTGGGGTTATAACCCTAAGAACACCATGTTCCTAGGGTTGTATTCCTCTTCCCCCCTCCCACTCACATACACACACACACACATACATATACACATATATACATAAACGCACATACACATACAAAGACATATACATATATACACATGTATATATATTCATACTTGCCTTAATCCATTTCTGGTGCCAACACGCCCTACAGGAAATGGCATCGCTACCCCACACCCTCCCTGCTACATCTCTCTCTCTCTCTCTCTCTCTCTCTCTCTCTCTCTCTCTCTCTCTCTCTCTCTCTCTCTCTCTCTCTCTCTCTCTCTCTCTCTCTCTCTCTCTCTCTCTCTATCTATCTATCTCTCTCTCTCTCTCTCTCTCTCTCTCTCTCTCTCTATATATATATATATATATATATATATATATATATATATATATATATATATATATATCTTTCTTTTTCTTTTAGACTATTCGCCATTTCCCGCGTTAGCGAGTTAGCGTTAAGAACAGAGGACTGGGCCTTTTTTGGAATATCCTCACCTGGCAACCTCTGTTCTTTCTTTTGGAAAATTAAAAAAAAAAAAAACGAGAGGGGAGGATTTCCAGCCCCCCGCTCCCTCCCCTTTTAGTCGCCTTCTACGACACGCAGGGAATACGTGGGAAGTATTCTTAATCCCCTATCCCCAGGGATATATATATATATATATATATATATATATATATATATATATATATATATATATATATATATATATATATATATATATATATATATATATATATATATATATATATATATATATATATATTCATATTCAGCCAGCCGTTGCACATTAAACTTAAACTGTCAAAGTGGAGAGTTGCAGCCCTTTAAGTGTCAGTATATATTGCGAAGTTCTGGTCTTTGAAACCGTCGGCCTCGGTCAACTGTGTTGCCCTTCACCTGACTGTTTACTGTGACCGTTGTAGCCTTCAAACTGTCGTAGCACAACAGCAGTTTATACTCTGCCGTCTCCATCCCTTTAAAGAACCATCAGTGTAAGGGAACCTCCCTTCTTAATGTGCTCATTACAATACAGTTGTAGTCCTTAATGTGTCGGTATGATACACGTTCAGCCCTTAATGTGTCAGTATGATACACGTTCAGCCCTTAATGTGTCGGTACGATACACGTTCAGCCCTTAATGTGTCAGTATGGTACACGTTAAGCCCTTAAAGTGTCCGATGAGACACGTTCAGCCCTTAATGTGTCGGTATGATACACGTTCAGCCCTTAATGTGTCGGTACGATACACGTTCAGCCCTTAATGTGTCAGAATGGTACACGTTAAGCCCTTAAAGTGTCCGATGAGACACGTTCAGCCCTTAAAGTGTCCGATGAGACACGTTCAGCCCTTAATGTGTCGGTATGACACACGTTCAGCCCTTAAAGTGTCCGATGAGACACGTTCAGCCCTTAAAGTGTCCGATGAGACACGTTCAGCCCTTAAAGTGTCCGATGAGACACGTTCAGCCCTTAAAGTGTCCAATGAGACACGTTCAGCCCTTAAAGTGTCCAATGAGACACGTTCAGCCCTTAAAGTGTCCGATGAGACACGTTCAGCCCTTAATGTGTCGGTATGACACACGTTCAGCCCTTAAAGTGTCCGATGAGACACGTTCAGCCCTTAATGTGTCGGTATGACACACGTTCAGCCCTCAAAGTGTCCGATGAGACACGTTCAGCCCTTGAAGTGTCCCATGAGACACGTTAAGCCCTCAAAGTGTCAGTATCATACAAGAGCAGCCCTTAGACTCAGCGTAAGGCAAGCGGAGCCCTTGAACCACGAAGTGAGCGGGTGAGGGAGGCAGCCCTTGGACCGGACGGTGGGTGGGTGAAGGTGGGTGAGTGAGGGTGGGTGGCCCTTGGACTGGACGGTCGGTGGGTGTGGGTGAAGGTGGGTGAGTGAGGGTGGGTGGCCCTTGGACTGGACGGTGGGTGGGTGATGGTGGGTGGGTGAGTGAGGGTGGGTGGCCCTTGGACTGGACGGTGGGTGGGTGTGGGTGGGTGAGTGAGGGTGGGTGGCCCTTGGACTGGACGGTCGGTGGGTGTGGGTGGGTGAGTGAGGGTGGGTGGCCCTTGGACTGGACGGTGGGTGGGTGTGGGTGGGTGGGTGAGTGAGGGTGGGTGGCCCTTGGACTGGACGGTGGGTGGGTGTGGGTGAAGGTGGGTGAGTGAGGGTGGGTGGCCCTTGGACTGGACGGTGGGTGGGTGATGGTGGGTGGGTGAGTGAGGGTGGGTGGCCCTTGGACTGGACGGTGGGTGGGTGTGGGTGGGTGAGTGAGGGTGGGTGGCCCTTGGACTGGACGGTCGGTGGGTGTGGGTGGGTGAGTGAGGGTGGGTGGCCCTTGGACTGGACGGTGGGTGGGTGAGTGAGGGTGGGTGGCCCTTGGACTGGACGGTCAGTGGGTGTGGGTGAAGGTGGGTGAGTGAGGGTGGGTGGCCCTTGGACTGGACGGTGGGTGGGTGATGGTGGGTGGGTGAGTGAGGGTGGGTGGCCCTTGGACTGGACGGTGGGTGGGTGTGGGTGGGTGAGTGAGGGTGGGTGGCCCTTGGACTGGACGGTGGGTGGGTGTGGGTGGGTGAGTGAGTGAGGGTGGATGGCCCTTGGACTGGACGGTCGGTGGGTGTGGGTGGGTGGGTGAGTGAGGGTGGGTGGCCCTTGGACTGGACGGTGGGTGGGTGTGGGTGGGTGAGTGAGGGTGGATGGCCCTTGGACTGGACGGTGGGTGGGTGTGGGTGGGTGAGTGAGGGTGGATGGCCCTTGGACTGGACGGTGGGTGGGTGTGGGTGGGTGAGTGAGGGTGGATGGCCCTTGGACTGGACAGTGGGTGGGTGATGGTGGGTGGGTGAGTGAGGGTGGGTGGCCCCTGGACTGGACGGTGGGTTGGTGATGGTGGGTGGGTGAGTGAGGGTGGATGGCCCTTGGACTGGACGGTGGGTGGGTGTGGGTGGGTGAGTGAGGGTGGATGGCCCTTGGACTGGACGGTGGGTGGGTGTGGGTGGGTGAGTGAGGGTGGGTGGGTGGGTGATGGTGGGTGGGTGAATGAGGGTGGGAGGCCGGGGCAGCTGGACGGTATGTGGGGGAGGAGGAGTTACACCCGCACATAAGTCAGGGAGATAATTTCGTGAGTTCCCGCGTAACAGGGAAGGTCTGGTCGACCAGCTCAGGAGTTCCGGGTGTGCCCATCACCCATCACCATCACCCATCGTCATCACCCATCACCATCACCATCACCAGCAGCAGCAGAAGAAGAAGAGGAAGAAGAAGAAGCAACGGGAGGAGCCGCTGCGCCTCCTGCAGGTGGTGAGGGAGGCATGGCTGGGGCGGGGTGTGGCCCACCCGTCACCTGCAGACTCGAACTCTCACCTCCAGGACGCTTTTATCTTTCCCTCTATGACGTCAAAGGTACCTTTCCCTCTATGACGTCAAAGATACCTTTCCCTCTATGACGTCAAAGGTACCTTTCCCTCTATGACGTCAAAGGTATCTTTCCCTCTATGACGTCAACGGTACCTTTCCCTCTATGACGTCAACGGTACCTTTCCCTCTATGACGTCAAAGGTACCTTTCCCTCTATGACGTCAAAGGTACCTTTCCCTCTATGACGTCAAAGGTATCTTTCCCTCTATGACGTCAACGGTACCTTTCCCTCTATGACGTCAAAGGTACCTTTCTCTCTATGACGTCAAAGGTACCTTTTCCTCTATGACGTCAAAGGTTCCTTTCCCTCTATGACGTCAAAGGTACCTTTCCCTCTATGACGTCAAAGGTACCATTCCCTCTATGACATCAAAGGTACCTTTCCCTCTATGACGTCAAAGGTACCTTTCCCTCTGTGACGTCAAAGGTACCTTTCCCTCTATGACGTCAACGGTACCTTTCCCTCTATGACGTCAAAGGTTCCTTTCCCTCTATGACGTCAAAGGTTCCTTTCCCTCTATGACGTCAAAGGTTCCTTTCCCTCTATGACGTCAAATGTATACCTTTCCCTCTATGACGTCAAAGGTTCCTGATATCATACTTTCAGCAGGTCGGTGTGGCCTACCCGTTCAGCAGGTCAGTGTGGTCTTCCTGTTGAGTAGGTTACTGTGGTCTTCTCATTGAGTAGGTTACAGTGGTCTTCTCATTCAGCAGGTTACTGTGGTCTAACCGTTCAGTGGGTCAGTATGGTCCACCAGTTCATCAGGTGGGTGTGGTCTACCAGGACGTCCTATCAGGTCAATGTGGTCTAACAGGTCGTCAGGTTACTGTGGTCTTCTCATTCAGCAGTTTACTGTGGTCTAACCGTTCAGTGGGTCAGTATGGTCCACCAGTTCATCAGGTGGGTGTGGTCTACCAGGACGTCCTATCAGGTCAATGTGGTCTAACAGGTCGTCAGGTCACTGTGGTCTAATAGGTCATCAGGTCAATGTGGTCTAATAGGTCATCAGGTCAATGTGGTGTAATAGCTCGTCAGGTCAATGTGGTCTAATAGGTCATCAGGTCAATGTGGTCTAATAGGTCATCAGGTCAATGTGGTGTAATAGCTCCTCAGGTCAATGTGGTCTAATAGGTCATCAGGTCAATGTGGTCTAATAGGTCATCAGGTCAATGTGGTCTAATAGGTCGTCAAGGTCAATGTGGTCTAATAGGTCGTCAGGTCAATGTGGTCTAATACGTCATCAGGTCAATGTGGTCTAATAGGTCATCAGGTCAATGTGGTCTAATAGGTCGTCAGGTCAATGTGGTCTAATAGGTCATCAGGTCAATGTGGTCTAATAGGTCATCAGGTCAATGTGGTCTAATAGGTCATCAGGTCAATGTGGTCTAATAGGTCGTCAAGGTCAATGTGGTCTAACAGGTCGTCAGGTCACTGTGGTCTAATAGGTCATCAGGTCAATGTGGTCTAATAGGTCATCAGGTCAATGCGATCTGCGATCTAATAGGTCATCAGGTCAATGTGGTCTAATAGGTCATCAGGTCAATGTGGTCCAATAGGTCATCAGGTCAATGTGGTCTAATAGGTCATCAGGTCAATGTGGTCTAATAGGTCGTCAAGTCAATGTGGTCTAATAGGTCGTCAGGTCAATGTGGTCTAATAGGTCATCAGGTCAATGTGGTCTAATAGGTCGTCAAGGTCAATGTGGTCTAATAGCTCGTCAGGTCAATGTGGTGTAACAGGTCGTTAGGTCAATGTTAATCAATCGCCCTCCGAACTCAGTCCCTAAACACCACCTTACCAAACATCTATCTACCTGAAATCACACTCCCCAGACATACACGAGTTATTCTTTCTCTTTTGTGCTCCAGATACCAGCCATCCTTATAACATTACAAACACACATTCAACATACCTCAGGACCCTTCATGTCCCATATGAAACCACAATAACAAAGGCACTGATCCCGCACTGCACAGCTGCTGTCCCACACTCTTCCCACACAGGTATGTACACAACACCTGTGGTCCTTCCAGGTGGACGTGGCCGGTTTCCTGAGAGCTGCAGGAATCTGAAAATGAGTGAAGGAACTCCTGGGGTAAGACAGTACGATATATATATATATATATATATATATATATATATATATATATATATATATATATATATACTCGCTTTTTTAATGTTAACCTAATTCCATTAATGAAATAAACATAAAAATCCGACATTCTCCAATCACGTTGCTTATTTATTACTCCAGTAATAATAACAATAATGATGATAGAATAATAATGATATTAATTATCATTATCAACATTATTTGTTATAGTTAATAGTTGCATTATCATTATTTTTCATACGCTTTAAGAAACGTCTTACGTCTTTGTACGATTCGTAACCACCCCGCTACCTGGACTCCTCTCGACAGAATTATATCCATAATTTTGCCTTCTGATTCTCATAAATATCATGATAAAACAAATAAAAAAATATAAACGAGGCTTCACGCTCCCTAGGACCTCCATAGCTGCACGCCCAGGGAGGGAAGCGACGCTGACCCCCTTAACCTTCGTTTGTGATAAATAACCAAGGAAATTGACACGCCGTCAAAACCTCTGTTGAACCACTCTACGCCAGCGGTTAATGGAGGCTTTAGTTTCAGCTGTCAAATAACGGCGAGAGTCACCAGTGCAGCCGGTTACAAATGAGCGGAGTGGCTATTGAAATTATTGCCATTATCGCTGAACCCTCTCCGCCCATCTAATTAACCCCTCAGCCGCTAGAGGGCAGGCGAGTCCATGATTTACACAAAATTAACCCACTCTCGCTGACTTTCAAAAATATATCGACTGAAATACAATCCTAGGATGTATATATATACATAACTTGTGATTTATACATATATTCAGGATTATGGCTATCCTTCATTTATCTATAGAGGGAAAATAAGTTATATTCAGAGGTGGAAATGATCTTATAGAGATGTCATTGTGAATACTCCTGCGACATCTGGCATATGTCCTCAGTGTCCCCGCTCCCTCCCCTAACTTTAATACCCCCCCTCGGCCACGGTGTTTATTGAAATAATTATAATATTTAACCCAAGAGGCTCGCCAATGACACTAATAACATCATCCAGAGTGTGTTAACAGCAGCTTGGCGGCCACCAAATGTTTGTGTAGATTAAGTAGGCGTGGCCAGTTAATGAAGAACATTATTGGGTCTGGAATGAGTTCTTAGGGAGGACCAGCTGGTATTATTACGACGCGTATGGCCGACCTAGCTAGCTAGGCTTGCGAAATATTCCAACCGAAGAAAACACATTTTTGCTCTGGCTGTTGGGATATTGTTAACAATTCTTTACGCTGTTAAATCATTAACATAAATATTACACACCATGTGAATGAAAACATTCCTTATGGAGTAGATATTTTGTATGTTTTGAAGATACTTTAGAAGCACCGTTCGTTAACTGATTTACGATATAATCTAAATGGTTAATGCGTAGTTAATGAATGAGAATTTGACGATAATGATACTTAGTTGTGTGAATGTATGACGAAAATAAAAATGTAAAGGCTTACCAGACTGCTGCTCAAGGCTCCTAAAACTGGCTACTAAAGACTGTCCTTGTGAACGATCCTTTCCCGAAAAACGCGAACTAGTGAACGATTATGAAAAGAAAATAATCAGCGATTAAGAATCTTTTTTTTTTTGTACAGTTTTCTTCAGTTTAAATACATAGTCGATCATTATATCTCACACTGATCACTGTATTGATGAGATATGCGGAGAAAATATACAGACGAATATAGTTTGATTTCAATTTTTTCCGCCATTACTGTCACTGGTCTGGTTCTCGATGGTTCTCGTGTGCAGTTAAGTCTACCGTCCCTACCTCACATCTCCCACCCTCACTTTTTTTTTTTCCCCCTCCCCTCTCACTCTCACATCTCTACTTGCCACCCATATCACTCTCCCGCTCTCACATCGACAGAGGAATCAGCCACACACACACACACACACACGGCCAGCCGGGCTGGGCCGGTCACTCGTGGTAATGGGGATTAATTGTGTGTTTCGTACACGTGTACACGGCTCACGTGCGCCGGGTTACACGTGTTATTACCAAGACGGGCACGTGCTGCTTCCCATGGCCACGTGATCATGCCTGGCTGGGGTTGTCCCACCTCACCAATTTCCCTTTTTCTTCTTTCTTTCTTTTGATTCCTTTTATTTCTACAGTTTTCCTCTGCCTTCCTTAAGGGTTCTACACTTACTTTCTCTCTCCCTTCCCTTTCCCATGACCATTCCGCCCTATTTTCTTTCCTGTTTGGGAAGTGTTAGGCCTCACCCAGCTCTGCCTCATCTCCTCTCCCATCTATCACCCACCTCTGCCTCATCTCCTCTCCCATCTACCGCTCGTTACACCCGTCACCTGTTGTTTGGTGTTGCTCCCTACACACACACACACACACACACACACCTCGGATCTCGTGTGTGTGTGTGATTACTATTTTTGTGGTACGGGGAGAGTGAATATACACTCGTGTTGCCCCGTCTCTTAACCTACCATATTTGTACCATGTCTTTACTTCCCTATGTACACACACACACACATACACACCTGGCATAGGCTAGGGTGTATATGTGTGTGTGCGTGTGTGTGTGTGTGTGTGTGTGTGTGTGTGTGTGCGTGTGTGTGTGTGTTAAATACCTATTTGTGAATCCTTGCTTGTGTACTGCTAGGGTTGGAAGTTCTCCACTCGTAAGGCGTCATTTCTTAAAACTTTTCTTTTGCTGTTGGACAATTTCTGAAATTCCTGTAAAGTGTTAAGTAATCGCAGATTCGCCACGTAGCTTATCCCTGTTCGTCCACTACTTTAGCATCATGAAAGTAATTCTTCACATTTTTTCTTAGAAATTTCTTACTATTTTTCATACAATGATTTGTGGTTGTTCTTTCTTTGCATCATTCAAGGACCAGATTAGTGTCGCCATTGTCAAATGGGACTAGAAACTTGAGGGTTGTGATCAAGTCTCCCCTACTTTTTCTCTCTTCCATAGTGAACAACTTGGTTGGCAGCCTTTCTCTTACCCTCTCATCACTGTACCTCAACTTCTTCATTTTCGGGCACCATCTCCGTTGCTCTCCTCCTCCTCCTCTGCACCTCCTCTCTCTTAGATCTTTCTGGTTCTCTGGTAAGATGACCAAACGTAAGATGCCTTTAGTTAGGACAAATACAAGTGGCATCTTAACTCATCATCATCCCTGTACCTCAATACAGTTCTAACCAATGAATGATTAAGGCCCAGCCTGGACATGGATGGACCTTTGTCACAAACTGGAGCCTCCAACATCAAATGTGGTGGTCTGGTTGGGTACAATGATCGGCTCCAGAGTCGCTCTCTCTCTCACACACGGATTCACGCAGCTTCTTTCCTGCCAGATGACAGTCATCATATCGAGGCAGCTGGCACCGTCTTCCGTCTCCAGTACTTCCCATCTGGTTCGGTTGTAGGTCATCGGCCAACCAACTCTACTGGAGTTTGTCTCGATCCCTTTTGTATGTTGTGTCGCTCCATGTCGTTCCTTACATCTCTCATGCCTTAGTATCTGCAGACAAACCTAGCAGTGGATCCATTTCTTCTGGCGAGTCAAGCCAATGTCAACCCTCGCCCACTTACATGACGGCCATCTGTTATGAGTCCTTTGTTTCCCATCCATCGAAGGCGTCCCCCTTCAAAAAAAAAAAAAGTTTCCCTGAAAATCCGGCATATCTGCTAATTTCCAAAGTGGGATAGTGTCAAACGCTTTCCAGCAGTCCATAAACAAACAGTCCATCCACCCATCCATCTCTACGACACCTTGTTTGGTTACTCATGGTACTTCATCCCAAAATTACTGGGTAACATAGTCACACAGATTCAGTACAGACAACACAAGCAGTTTCAGTAGCTGTTCAAACTAAGCTAAGCTACCCTGGTCCCCCACTTAAGATTATAGACATCCTATCAGTTTCTTCCATTAGCATAAAAAAAAGTTTTGATACCCATTCGCTGTGTACCGCCAGAGGCTCTGGTTTGTCACAAGTATACACAGGGTGTCCATCCCCCACAAAAAAAAAAGAATTACTTTTTGACCCCCTATAATTCAATGAATTTTTATAGTCAATTGGATCTGAAAAAAAGAAAAAAAGAATCAGTGAGCTGTAGGGTGTCAAAAAGAGAGTAAATTTTTTAGGACACTTTGCATATATATATATATATATATATATATATATATATATATATATATATATATATATATATATATATATATATATATATATATATACATATATATATATATATATATGGAAAGCTGTGTAGGTATGTATATTTGCGTGTGTGGACGTATGTATATACATGTGTATGGGGGTGGGTTGGGCCATTTCTTTCGTCTGTTTCCTTGCGCTACCTCGCAAACGCGGGAGACAGCGACAAAGCAAAAAAAAAAAAAAAAAAATATATATTTTTTTTTTATACTATTCGCCATTTCCCGCGATAGCGAGGTAGCGTTAAGAACAGAGGACTGGGCCTTTGAGGGAATACCCACGTATTCCCTGCGTGTCGTAGAAGGCGACTAAAAGGGAAGGGAGCGGGGGGCTGGAAATCCTCCCTTGTTTTTTTTAATTTTCCAAAAGAAGGAACAGAGAAGGGGGCCAGGTGAGGATATTACCTCGCTAATGCGGGAAATGGCAAATAGTATGAAATAAAAGATATATATATATATATATATATATATATATATATATATATATATATATATATATATATATATATATTTATTTATATATATATATATATATATATATATATATATATATATATATATATATTTATTATTTTTTTTTATTATACTTTGTCGCTGTCTCCCGCGTTTGCGAGGTAGCGCAAGGAAACAGACGAAAGAAATGGCCCAATACATACCTACACAGCTTTCCATGGTTTACCCCAGACGCTTCACATGCCTTGATTTAATCCACTGACAGCACGTCAACCCCGGTATACCACATCGCTCCAATTCACTCTATTCCTTGCCCTCCTTTCACCCTCCTGCATGTTCAGGCCCCGATCACACAAAATCTTTTTCACTCCATCTTTCCACCTCCAATTTGGTCTCCCTCTTCTCCTCGTTCCCTCCACCTCCGACACATATATCCTCTTGGTCAATCTTTCCTCACTCATTCTCTCCATGTGCCCAAACCACACATATATATATATCCCTGGGGATAAGGGAGAAAGAATACTGCCCATGTATTCCCTTACATGTTGTAGGCGACAAAGAGGAGCGGGAGCGGGGGGTTAGGAATTCTTCCCTTTTTGTATCACTCTCCAAGAGAAGGAACAGAGCAAGGAGCCAGGTGAGGAAGTTTCCCTCGAAGGCTCTGTAATCTGTTCTTAACGCTACCTCGCTCATGCAGGAAATGGCTAGTATGCATGGAAGAAAAATATTTATCATTTCCATTATACTTTGTCGCTGTCTCCCGCGTTAGCCAGGTAGCGCAAGGAAACAGACGAAAGAATGGCCCAACCCACCTACATACACATGTATATACATACACGTCCACACACGCACATATACATACCTGTACATTTCAATTTATACATACATATACATAAAGACAAATGACAAATACATATATATACATGTACATATTCATCCTTGCTGTCCTCAGCCATTCCCGTCGCTACCCCGCCACACATGAAATGGCACCCACATTCCCCTGCCCGGCCGCGAGGTAGCGCTAGGAAAAGACAACAAAGGCCACATTCGTTCACACTCAGTCTCTAGCTGTCATGTGTAATTCACCGAAACCACTGCTCCCTTTCCACATCCAGGCCCCACACAACTTTCCATGGTTTACCCCAGACGCTTCACATGCCCTAGTTCAATCCATTGACAGCACGTCGACCCCGGTATACCACATCGTTCCAATTCACTCTATTCCTTGCACGCCTTTCACCCTCCTGCATGTTCAGGCCCCGATCGCTCAAAATCTTTTTCACTCCATCCTTCCACCTCCAATTTGGTCTCCCACTTCTCCTCGTTCCCTCCACATCTGACACATATATCCTCTTTGTCAATCTTTCCTCACTCATTCTCTCCATGTGACCAAACCAGTACACCCTCCTCTGCTCTCTCAGCCACACCCTTTATTACCACACATCTCTCTTACCCTTTCATTACTTACTTGATCAAACCACCTACATATTGTCCTCAAACATCTCATTTCCAACATATCAACCCTCCTCTGCACAATCCTGTCTACAGCCCACGCCTCGCAACCATATAACATCGTTGGAACCACTATTCCTTCGAACATACCCATTTTTGCTTTTCGAGATAATTTTCTCGCCTTCCACACATTCTTCAAGGCTTCCAAAACCTTCGACCCCTTCCCCCACCCTGTAACTCACTTCCGCTTCTATGGTTCCATCCGCTGCCAAATCCATTCCCATATATCTAAAACACTTCACTTTCTCGTTTTTCTCTATTCAAACTTACGTCCCAATTGACTTGTCCCTCAACCCTACTGTACCTAATAACCTTGCTCTTATTCACATTTACTCTCAACTTTCTTATTTCACACACTTTACCAAACTCAGTCACTAGCTTCTGCAGTTTCTCACCCGAATCACCCACCAGCGCTGTATATATCTATATATATATATATATATATATATATATATATATATATATATATATATATATATATATATATATATTATCCCTGGGGATAGGGGATTAAGAATACTTCCCACGTATTCCCTGCGTTTCGTAGAAGGCGACTAAAAGGGGAGGGAGCGGGGGGCTGGAAATCCTCCCCTCTCTTTTTTTTTTTTTTAATTTTCCAAAAGAAGGAACAGAGGGGGCCAGGTGAGGATATTCCAAAAAAGGCCCAGTCCTGTTCTTAACGCTACCTCGCTAACGCGGGAAATGGCGAATAGTTTAAAAAGATATATATATATATATATATATATATATATATATATATATCATATATATGTACAACTTGATCGGTGTCTCACGCGACAGCGAGGTAGCGCCAAAAAACACGAGGAAAGGCTCATTTACTCACACATACTCGCACATTTCTATACATAAGATGGTGTAGCCAAGCAGGATATTTCCTCGAGCCATACGAGGTTAAAAGCAACAGCACAATCTTCTTTAACAATTTTCTTGTGTAGTTTCTGCCTGCCGTACAATTTTTCGGTGGTGGTCTTGATATTTCTTTAGTTCCCTAAAGGGTAACGACGTTTCGGAACCACCCTGTTGCATCTTCAGGCTGGATCTGATGATTCTGTCGTGGGTGGCTGCTTATATATACGATTTTGGTGGATTGGGTGGAGACAGATGGGTGGGCGGAGCTGTTCGGCTAAGCCGATCGCTCATTGGCTGCTTGGTTTGGTAAGACTGATGTGGCGTTTTGAGGATGGTGGGATTTGAACATCTTCGACTTGTATGTTTATTATAGGTCTTGTTCTCTGTTGATCTTGGTGTTCTCGTCCAGGTCTTGTCGTGTCAGGCGGGAGTTATGTCGTGGTTCGTGATGGCTCCATTCTGTGCGTGACAGGTGAGGCTCCATTCTGTGGGTGAGGCGCCTCGATAGTCTGCTCCGTGTCATTCCAATGTCTGAGCGCGGCTGGCCACTCTCCTCACTGTCACAAGCTGTGCTGGTAAATGACGTGGTCCTCCTGAAGGGGCGTTATAGTCACGACGGGTCTGTGACGAAGTAGATAGCAACCCATCTTCTTCGTAACAGACCCGCTCGTGACCTCTCCGTTACAGACAAGACTGGAAAAAACCGTAGCGGAAAAGGTGTTATTGGCGCCGTCATGCAGTACGCAGGGATGACAACAAATATGCGATCGCTAAACATTGCCAGGAAAATGATCACCCTGGCCATAGATCTTGAAAATCCCGTTATTCTATACCCGTCTGCTGATTATGCCACACGTTACGTCACTGCCTCTGTTTTAATTGCTAATACAAAGAACTTTAATTTGTCCCAAGGCAATTTCAAAGCCCATCTTAACATTAACTAAATCATCATGAAAGAATTGACAGTTTATATGTTACTGGGAGAAAGTTTTACCATTGTATCGCCCCGTGTGTGGTGTGATATGTGTAATCATTTATGTGCAATGTGCCTAGCATAAGGTAGGAATGTACATGTACGGGCCTGTATCCATGCGTAGGTATTCGTGTGTGTGTGTGTGTGTGTGTGTGTGTGTGTGTGTGTGTGACTGTTAATGCAGGGTAAGCCAAAAGTCACTGTGCATCTACCGTTGACGATAAGTATATCTAGAGAGCTTGTATTAATAAAAATACATTTCGCATCCACAAGTTTATGGATGGGGTTGTTAGGGAGGTGAATGCAAGAGTTTTGGAAAGGGGCAAGTATGAAGTCTGTTGGGGATGAGAGAGCTTGGGAAGTGAGTCAGTTGTTGTTCGCTGATGATACAGCGCTGGTGGCTGATTCATGTGAGAAACTGCAGAAGCTGGTGACTGAGTTTGGTAAAGTGTGTGAAAGAAGAAAGTTAAGAGTAAATGTGAATAAGAGCAAGGTTATTAGGTACAGTAGGGTTGAGGGTCAAGTCAATTGGGAGGTGAGTTTGAATGGAGAAAAACTGGAGGAAGTGAAGTGTTTTAGATATCTGGGAGTGGATCTGGCAGCGGATGGAACCATGGAAGCGGAAGTGGATCATAGGGTGGGGGAGGGGGCGAAAATTCTGGGAGCCTTGAAGAATGTGTGGAAGTCGAGAACATTATCTCGGAAAGCAAAAATGGGTATGTTTGAAGGAATAGTGGTTCCAACAATGTTGTATGGTTGCGAGACGTGGGCTATGGATAGAGTTGTGCGCAGGAGGATGGATGTGCTGGAAATGAGATGTTTGAGGACAATATGTGGTGTGAGGTGGTTTGATCGAGTAAGTAACGTAAGGGTAAGAGAGATGTGTGGAAATAAAAAGAGCGTGGTTGAGAGAGCAGAAGAGGGTGTTTTGAAATGGTTTGGGCACATGGAGAGAATGAGTGAGGAAAGATTGACCAAGAGAATATATGTGTCGGAGGTGGAGGGAACGAGGAGAAGAGGGAGACCAAATTTAAGGTGGAAAGATGGAGTGAAAAAGATTTTGTGTAATCGGGGCCTGAACATGCAGGAGGGTGAAAGGAGGGCAAGGAATAGAGTGAATTGGAGCGATGTGGTATACCGGGGTTGACGTGCTGTCAGTGGATTGAATCAAGGCATGTGAAGCGTCGGGGTAAACCATGGAAAGCTGTGTAGGTATGTATATTTGCGTGTGTGGACGTATGTATATACATGTGTATGGGGGTGGGTTGGGCCATTTCTTTCGTCTGTTTCCTTGCGCTACCTCGCAAACGCGGGAGACAGCGACAAAAAAAGTCTTTATGTTGTTTATGAAGACACGCGACAAATCAATCGACGTGTGCGTGTGTGTGTGTGTGTGTGTGTGTGTGTTCCTGTTGAAATTTGTGATGGTTTTCGTCGGTTCAGGGAAAGTGTAAGGATCGCTTTTGTAAACTGTGCCTTTCATTTTCCCCACACTTGCATCGTCCTATTAGAAGCAGCTGCGGGCAATTTCGTCCTCATTTCAGTGTCCAATGAAAGGGTTTGGAATCAGTTCTCAATAACGTCCAGAGTAGATCTGTGTCACTGAAGAACACGGGGCCAATTACTCGATTTCGTGGTATGGCGCAGCACCCAACACTAACCCTCTGATCATGTAATGGTGTCTCTTCGAACTCATGTGGATTAATCGCCTAAATAAATGCAGCTTTTTTTTCGGTGCTGACATAACGTATTAATGAGAACGCACGTCTCATCGGTAAAGCCCGTGACGTCCAGAATATTCCCCTGGCGGTAATAGACTTTCAACCATCAGCGATATTCAGTACGCTGGACCATGTCCCTTTCTTTCGCTTCATGCACTGTTGTTGTCTGGCCAGGCGGTACTGCATCCTCAGCACTACTCTACTTGTGCTATTGTACGAGACGCCCGTCTGTAGTGCCAGTTTACGAACGAACTGCTTCCTGCTTTCTATCATACGATCCGAAACATCCAATATGTTCTGTGTTACGACTGCTGGTCCGCCGGATCTCGGCGCGTCCGATACAGATCCAGATTCAACGAAACTTGGCAATTAACCACCGCACTGCGTTGCGATGTGGCACGGGAGTGTCTGGATACTTTTCAGCAAATTTCTGTTGTTGCTCTTCGTCTGTAGTACACTGGCCTGCACTACGTAACGAACGTTCCATCAAAAAGACATCTGAGCCTTAAGCGACAAAACCCATTTTTCACAATAACACCAGTTAGCGTCCGGACGCGCTTGCGCTCAAGGAAACACTGACGTGAAAGTGCGTGGGGAAGGAGCGGTGGGGGAGGAGGTCGGTCACCATATACATGTCATAAGCCACGCCGGCCATTTGTTGTAACATTACCACTAGGAATGAGGTGGTCGCATCGTCTGAAGTGCAGGTGCACAGCGACCGTCTGACTCGCCCTCCTGTATGATGGCTGAGGGTGAGTGCTCCACCAGCGGGCCGTGCTATGGGGATTGGCGATGCTGGTGTGTAGCAAGACCTGCTAATTACCAGCGGACGAAGGGAGGGGGTTACTACCATAGACGATAACAAGTCTTGCGAAAAACTTGTTTTTCTCTCCTCAACACAAGAATGAATTACGCTGTAGAGCAACACCAGTCAACAAACGTACTGCATTTCCAAAAAAAAAAAAAAAAAATCCAGTGGTGATATTCTTCACCGACAACCAGCAGCAGTAAAATGTCGCTGAGGTTATGACCGTATATACGACTATAGCAACGCGGACAGACTCGGGTTATGTCATGATGCAGCAGCAGACCGAACGTCCCTCTCCCAGTGATGAGGTAAACATCAGATAACTTATCGATGGTCAAGTGTCACGTACTGTTGCTGCTACTAATGGTCAAGTGTCACGTACTGTTGCTGCTACTGATGGTCAACTGTCACGAACTGTTACTGTTACTGAAGGTTAACTGTCACGAGCCGTTGCTGCTGCTGGGCAGCGTAACGTCTGACCAACCTAGCTTCACCAGGGGATACAGAATGATGAACAAGTCTAGGAGGCAGGCATGTGCCAACCTGCGGTAGGGAGATCGCTTCAATACATCCTCCCCTCTACCAGCACAGAAACATACGTGCATACAGACATAGATCATTGATTTAACTAACTGACTCTTAACAACGAATTTTCGGGTTACCTGAAGCTTCTCTACCGTTTTCTAAGTTAAGTTAGGTTAGAGTTTACACCCAAAAGTTGGAAAGGAAGGGTAGGGGGCGAATTTACCATGAATATAGCCGACGCCTTAAAGAAAAGAATACCAAATGATTCGGTGCACAGGGATGATGAAAGTGTTAGCCCTGAATTGAGGGAGTAGTTGGAAGCATACATGATGGGCGTCAACAGCTTAAGCGGATGTCGGGTGCTCCCGCAGTGCTAGGCCCAAAACATCCTCACACCACTGCGACATCCTCACACCACTGCGACATCCTCACACCACTGCCACTGTCTTCCCTCTTACTAGACAGAACATTATGGACGGTAGCGTCTAACACAGACAGTAGAACTGTCATAACAGCGAAAATGACACAGTTAAGTACAGGATTTGTTGTTTTGCCTACGAATAGCCAAAAGTACCTAACCATTCGCTACGTGTGGAGCGTTTTTATTTTCTTTTTTTCTCATGCTTATATAGCCTATTTCATGGTAATATCCTCGCCAGAAGCGACATGTCTGGTAACTGACAGTCTCTGTATAGAGCGACACCACACGCTGGTGCGCTACCGTGAGGCGTGGAGGTTGTGGGTGTGTGAGGCAGCGGCATAGCCTAGCCCGGCCCGGCCCGGTAACATGGCGTCTCCTGCTCCGCCATCAGCCAGGATGGAGCACGTTATCCAACTAAACCTCCGCTGCCACAGGGGCTTACCATCGTGGCCTCGTTCACGGTTTCCACTCGGTTTGCTTCCTTACACGGAGCTTCCACCCGGGCGGCCGCCTCCCCCACATAGTCATACAGGTGTCGACACACATGATCCCGCCCTCAAAGAGTTCCCGTGGCGGCGGCTTACCGTTAACCGCGGCTGCGGCTTGCGGCCCCGCGCGCGCCACCAAGTTGCGGCCGTCCTGAGTGCCTCCACACTGTTGGGTCCTTGCAACTAAATACCATCAAAGGCAGCAGTGATCTTGGCCGGATTTAGCCAGTTCACTCACGCTCCCATGGTGCTGTGTGCGGCCCAGCCTCTGGCTGTGTACCAGTGAATGTGCGTGGATGCATGTGCGTTCGAGTCTGCGTGTACACGTCGACTTAATACACCTTGATAATTGATTAATTAATTCACGTCGTGGGAACCATAATGCTTTGTCTGTGGTACGACTAAAAGTATTTACCACTGCACTCGGCCGCCAGGTAAATGCTGGCTGGCTTTTCATCACCTAATCTAAAAATGATCTCTGTTTTCATCCTGGGGAATCCTCTTATGTTGTGTTGGTCGTACTTAATTATTCAAATAATTACAAATTCCGTGCCTCACCGCTGAGCAGTCCGCCAATCCGGTGCAGTCAGACAAGCGAACACAGGCATTCAAAGCGCAAGGTTTTCAGCGTTATGAAGGGAAAATTAGATTTCCACAAGCGAAAACTTCTCTGCTATTCAGAAACTTGTCTGCCAGCAGCTGACTGTGGGCCAAATGTTCTCTCTTGGGAATTATGAAGCATTGCACGACGCCTCTTGTTACCACTGTAATGTGGTCTCAGCATAAGATTCTTTTATTTTTTTTTATCTAAACATACGGAAGTGTATATGCAACACTAGGTTGGTCGGTTTAGATAAATCATGAATCGTAGTCTTGTGTCGATCGGCAGGTGTTTGCGCACAACTTGCCATCCACAGATGTAGGATAATATTTTTAACTTTTAAGGTATTCGTCATTTGATTTGGTCTTGTTCAATTCATGAAGATATTACAGGGTTTGTACATACACAATAGGTTTACTTCAGCGGTGAGTCTGCATTTATAAAGCCAGCTTGAGGGGAAAGGTGGGATTTACTTCTGTACAATTGATATTTCTTTATTCCCACCAAAGACAGAGCAAGAGACTTGCCTTCATTTTAGATATATATTCGTATAAATGTTGACCATACGCTTTATCTAACCATTTTCCTTGTTTCAGCGTGTTGAGCGAAACATTTCGAACGTAAGCTCCACTTGGTCTCAGTATTTTCTATCTTAGAATTAAGAGAACGAAATCAGAAATAAAGGATACATTGCACAGCCATGGCAAAATTTCGATTACCCGCGTCCCCTATCCTTTCTCTCCCCTTCCCGCTCATTTTCTCCCTATTCTCACCTAGTCTCCCTTCTTGCCTTATCAAACTGCAAATCATATTTAGAGAAGCAACAGTAAACCAACATGCTTTAAATGAACGGCTCTTGAGAATTATGTGGTGAAATGAGCTGTTGGTGGCGCCTCCACCACGCAAATTGGCGGACATTCTCATGCATGCGGACAACCTCCTCCTCACACTGACTTTATCTTTTATGTTAGCTGAGACGCACGGGCAACTGAGGCCCATATCAAGGTTATCTCATCAACGCTATACCAAAAGATAGGTTTTTTCACCTCGTGCAAAATCCGTAAATACTTTCCCTTTTCTCTTCTTTTTCCCGTTTCATAATCCTCCCTACATATCAATTAAGGCTCAGCCTTGATGTGGACTTTTGTCCATGACTGGAGCCTTCAGCCTTCAACATGATATATATATATATATATATATATATATATATATATATATATATATATATATATATATTCTTTTTTTTTTTTTTTGCCGCTGTCTCCCGCGTTTGCGAGGTAGCGCAAGGAAACAGACGAAAGAAATGGCCCAACCCACCCCCATACACATGTATATACATACGTCCACACACGCAAATATACATACCTACACAGCTTTCCATGGTTTACCCCAGACGCTTCACATGCCTTGATTCAATCCACTGACAGCACGTCAACCCCGGTATACCACATCGCTCCAATTCACTCTATTCCTTGCCCTCCTTTCACCCTCCTGCATGTTCAGGCTCCGATCACACAAAATCTTTTTCACTCCATCTTTCCACCTCCAATTTGGTCTCCCACTTCTCCTCGTTCCCTCCACCTCTGACACATATATCCTCTTGGTCAATCTTTCTTCTCTCATTCTCTCCATGTGACCAAACCATTTCAAAACACTCTCTTATGCTCTCTCAACCATACTCATTTTATTTCCACACATCTCTCTTACCCTTACGTTACTTACTCGATCAAACCACCTCACACCACACATTGTCCTCAAACATCTCATTTCCAGCACATCCATCCTCCTGCGCACAACTCTATCCATAGCCCACGCCTCGCAACCATACAACATTGTTGGAACCACTATTCCTTCAAACATACCCATTTTTGCTTTCCGAGATAATGTTCTCGACTTCCACACATTCTTCAAGGCTCCCAGAATTTTCGCCCCCTCCCCCACCCTATGATCCACTTCCGCTTCCATGGTTCCATCCGCTGCCAGATCCACTCCCAGATATCTAAAACACTTTACTTCCTCCAGTTTTTCTCCATTCAAACTTACCTCCCAATTGACTTGACCCTCAACCCTACTGTACCTAATAACCTTGCTCTTATTCACATTTACTCTTAACTTTCTTCTTTCACACACTTTACCAAACTCAGTCACCAGCTTCTGCAGTTTCTCACATGAATCAGCCACCAGCGCTGTATCATCAGCGAACAAGAACTGACTCACTTCCCAAGCTCTCTCATCCACAACAGACTGCATACTTGTCCCTCTTTCCAAAACTCTTGCATTCACCTCCCTAACAACCCCATCCATAAACAAATCAAACAACCATGGAGACATCACACACCCCTGCCGCAAACCTACATTCACTGAGAACCAATCACTTTCCTCTCTTCCTACACGTACACATGCCTTACATCCTCGATAAAAACTTTTCACTGCTTCTAACAACTTGCCTCCCACACCATATATTCTTAATACCTTCCACAGAGCATCTCTATCAACTCTATCATATGCCTTCTCCAGATCCATAAATGCTACATATAAATCCATTTGTTTTTCTAAGTATTTCTCACATACATTCTTCAAAGCAAACACCTGATCCACACATCCTCTACCACTTCTGAAACCACACTGCTCTTCCCCAATCTGATGCTCTGTACATGCCTTCACCCTCTCAGTCAATACCCTCCCATATAATTTACCAGGAGTACTCAACAAACTTATACCTCTGTATATGAGCACTCACTCTTATCCCCTTTGCCTTTGTACAATGGCACTATGCAAGCATTCCGCCAATCCTCAGGCACCTCACCATGAATCATACATACATTAAATAACCTTACCAACCAGTCAATAATACAGTCACCCCCTTTTTTAATAAATTCCCCTGCAATACCATCCATACCTGCTGCCTTGCCGGCTTTCATCTTCCGCAAAGCTTTTACTACCTCTTCTCTGTTTACCAAATCATTTTCCCTAACCCTCTCACTTTGCACACCACCTCGATCAAAACACCCTATATCTGCCCCTCTATCATCAAACACATTCAACAAACCTTCAAAGTACTCACTCCATGTCCTTCTCACATCACCACTACTTGTTATCACCTCCCCATTAGCCCCCTTCACTGAAGTTCCCATTTGCTCCCATGTCTTACGCACTTTATTTACCTCCTTCCAAAACATCTTTTTATTCTCCCTAAAATTTAATGATACTCTCTCACCCCAACTCTCATTTGCCCTCTTTTTCACCTCTCGCACCTTTCTCTTGACCTCTTGCCTCTTTCTTTTATACATCTCCCACTCATTTGCATTTTTTCCCTGCAAAAATCGTCCAAGTGCCTCTCTTTCTCTCTCACTAATAATCTTACTTCTTCATCCCACCACTCGCTACCCTTTCTAATCAACCCACCTCCCACGCTTCTCATGCCACAAGCATCTTTTGCACAAGCCATCACTGCTTCCCTAAATACCTCCCATTCCTCCCCCACTCCCCTTACCTCCTTTGTTCTCACCTTTTTCCATTCTGTACTCAGTCTCTCCTGGTACTTCCTCACACAAGTCTCCTTCCCAAGTTCACTTACTCTCACCACTCTCTTCACCCCAACATTCACTCTTCTTTTCTGAAAACCCATACAAATCTTCACCTTAGCCTCCACAAGATAATGATCAGACATCCCTCCAGTTGCACCTCTCAGCACATTAACATCCAAAAGTCTCTCTTTCGCGCGCCTATCAATTAACACGTAATCCAATAACGCTCTCTGGCCATCTCTCCTACTTACATACGTATACTTATGTATATCTCGCTTTTTAAACCAGGTATTCCCAATCACCAGTCCTTTCTCAGCACACAAATCCACAAGCTCTTCACCATTTCCATTTACAACACTGAACACCCCATGTATACCAATTATTCCCTCAACTGCCACATTACTCACCTTTGCATTCAAATCACCCATCACTATAACCCGGTCTTGTGCATCACAACCACTAACACACTCATTCAGCTGCTCCCAAAACACTTGCCTCTCGTGATCTTTCTTCTCATGCCCAGGAGCATATGCACCAATAATCACCCATCTCTCTCCATCAACTTTCAGTTTTACCCATATCAATCTAAAATTTACTTTCTTACACTCTATCACATACTCCCACAACTCCTGTTTCAGGAGTAGTGCTACTCCCTCCCTTGCTCTTGTCCTCTCACTAACCCCTGACTTTACTCCCAAGACATTCCCAAACCACTCTTCCCCTTTACCCTTGAGCTTCGTTTCACTCAGAGCCAAAACATCCAGGTTCCTTTCCTCAAACATACTGCCTATCTCTCCTTTTTTCTCATCTTGGTTACATCCACACACATTTAGACACCCCAATCTGAGCCTTCGAGGAGGATAAGCACTCCCCGCGTGACTCCTTCTTCTGTTTCCCCTTTTAGAAAGTCAAAATACCAGGAGGGAAGGGTTTCTGGCCCCCCCGCTCCCGTCCCCTTTAGTCGCCTTCTACGACACGTGAGGAATGCGTGGGAAGTATTCTTTCTCCCCTATATATATATATATATATATATATATATATATATATATATATATATATATATATATATATATATATTCTTTCTTTTCTTTCATACTATTCGTCAATTCCCGCATTAGCGAGGTAGCGTTAAGAACAGAGGACTGGGCCTTTGAAGGAATATCCTCACCTGGCCCCCTTCTCTATTCCTTCTTCTGGAAAATTAAAAAGAAAAACAAAAAAACGAGGGGAGGATGCTCCCCCACCCACCAGCGGCAGACATGTTGCAGGAATGTGTCAACATTTTACGGTAACGTCTACTAATATGACAATGTCTGGCTAATCATTTCGTAGCATTTCTAATTTTTCGTAAGAATTAAACACACGTCATTTATACATGTTACACACCGTGCAAAATTGCTGATGTTCAAAGTAATTGTGATAATATCAAGTTTTGCTTTTTCTTACCTAATCTAATGAATTTCCTGTTTTTAGGTTAGGTAAAATTGTGCTTGACATCATCAACATTAGTTTTCAATACCAGGCACCAATTTTCTACATTATGCATACCATACATACCGGAAGCAATATCTTTAATTTTCTGGATAAGGTAATAAATGTGATGCTATTCCCTTCCTCACGTGAAGATGTGCAGAAATCATGCGCTAACCGTTAGTGTTTGTTTACTCTTAATTTTGATTATAGCAGATGTGGACTGACCCCGACCATTCATCAGTTATGCTACAGGTGAAGTGGAGTCTGATGCCATATCCTCTGGTAACAGCTTGTGAGATCCGAGTGGACAGGTTACCATAAATGTGATTAGATCCTTTGATTATTTTGAAACATTCCATTACGTATCCCCCAAATTTTCAGTCGTAAAGTTAGATGTGGCACTTTGGTGGGAGATCTTAAGGATCACTTTTGTTTAAATTTGTTCAGACTTTACCTCAGCAACCGGAATACCTCCAGGTGAGTGTAAGGTGGAGAGTATCTTAACAGGAAATGGCTGAAAGGTTGCAAGGGAAACTGACAATAAGAACTGAGAATTTATTCTTCTTAACTTGCTCTCACGAGTTCTTCTTAAGGATATGAATGATGCATCATGACACGGTTGCACGCCCCATCCATACGGGAGGCTAGTGTACACAACCATGCCTAACTCTGACAGCCTCTTCGCCTCTTCCTTCTTGGCAGACCCGTGTACCGATCTTTCTTTGTCTCAGTAATTGCATTTTACCCGTCTTCAACTTCACTCTTTCCTAACACCTCTACTTCCTCTACTTTCTCAGCCTTCAGTAGTTTAATTTCCTCGTTTTTTCGACACACTTAAAGCAAGAGGCGTCTAAAAAACGTAGGCAAAAAATAAGGTATAGTAATGATACTTTTGCATTTATTTCTGTTGTTGTGTAAAAGATCGAACAACACATTACACTGTTAGTGCTGACGTTGATCGTACTCAACACTGCTGGTTAGAGACCTGAACCTATCATGATCACTTGGTAGGCAAAGATAGATTTCTTACGATTCCAGCCTTTCAACTACGGTGGGTCTCGACCCCCTCGACACATTAGCCAAGGCTTACGTCCTGAGATCATTATTTCGGGTAATACGCCAGGCCATGTAGACAACGCTACCTCTAAGGCCGATAATAATATCTCTTAACAACATACTCAAATTTAAGCTTATCACATTTCAATTATTAACTGGAAAAAATACACTTTAAACAATCAAAAAGCAATACATTGAAAAATGATAACAAAAATACAATTATGGTCCATATACAAGATGGACGCTATGGTGCACTACCCACCGAAACATTTATTCAAAATTTGACCTGAAATTTTCATCGAATAATATAAATACTGATTTCCCTGCTACAAATAATGTCTATACCTTTGTTCTTTGATATAACCATTAATGAAAGACCGATGACAAATAACAAGAGGAAATCCAACAGACAATGAGTGCTCACGTCTCCTTACTCCCTTACCTGGCAAGAGAGAGAGAGAATCTACGTTCCAATAATTTAGCTCCAGCTCCAAAAATCATTGTACGAATACAACAAGCATTTCTTTAAACGATATTGAAATATTTATAATTCTTACAGTATTTTGATATTGATTTATTTAATAATGTTAGTGACATAATAAAATAATACAATACAGTCCAGATGGATATCAGTTATAAGAGAAAACGTAATGACATATTATAAAGGCATACTGCACAAAACAGAAAACAGAAAACTTTTTTTTTAAGATATAAGAAAAGGAAATACATAACACTACATGATAATGACGTTCTGCCTCGCGCCACTGGGAGGCAGCCGTCCACACACCAGCTCCAGTATCATGCTACATTAACTTCCTCTAACCTCTCAGTTATGGAGACAGTGTGTCAGGGTGGGCTTATCTGGCCACAGCAAAATTTTCGTTACTTCTTTTCATAATCCTTGTCTTTACTGAGTGCTGTCTTGTCCTTACTGAGTGTTGCCTTGCCCTTACTGAGTGTTGTCTTGTCCTTACTGAGTGTTGCCTTGTCCTTACTGAGTGTTGTCTTGTCCTTACTGAGTGATGCCTTGTCCTTACTGTGTTGCCTTGTCCTTACTGAGTGTTGTCTTGTCCTTACTGAGTGTTGCCTTGTCCTTACTGAGTGTTGCCTTGTCCTTACTGAGTGTTGCCTTGTCCTTACTGTGTGTTGTCTTGTTACTGAGTGTTGCCTTGTCCTTACTGTGTGTTGTCTTGTTACTGAGTGTTGCCTTGTCCTTACTGTTTGTTGTCTTGTTACTGAGTGTTGCCTTGTCCTTACTGAGTGTTGCCTTGTCCTCACTGAGTGTTGCCTTGTCCTTACTGTGTGTTGTCTTGTTACTGAGTGTTGCCTTGTCCTTACTGTGTGTTGTCTTGTTACTGAGTGTTGCCTTGTCCTTACTGAGTGTTGCCTTGTCCTTACTGAGTGTTGCCTTGTCCTTACTGAGTGTTGCCTTGTCCTTACTGTGTGTTGTCTTGTTACTGAGTGTTGCCTTGTCCTTACTGTGTGCTGTCTTGTTACTGAGTGTTGCCTTGTCCTTACTGTGTGTTGTCTTGTTACTGAGTGTTGCCTTGTCCTTACTGAGTGTTGCCTTGTCCTTACTGAGTGTTGCCTTGTCCTTACCATGTGTTGTGTTGTTTTCCAGGTGCATGACGTTGGCCGGAGGTCTCGGAGGGCTAGGCCCCCTATACCACCCAGCCTTCTGTGGCATCTGCACCTACAAGCCAACCTCCACAGCGGCTTCAGGCTCCGGTAGGGGCCCCACAGCCTCTCCACCATCCATACTAAGTGGTCCAACTGTCTCCCCTCCATCCCTCCTGAGTGGCGCCGTGGGATCACAGCCATCTAGTCTCCCCATTGGACCAGCACCAGCGGCTACTCTTCCCATGGGCCAAGGTCCGCCTGGCAGTCTACCCATCGGGCCGACACCGTCTACCAGCCTTCCTCTCGGTCAAGCACCACCACCCGCGACTCTGCCTCTGGGTCCGCACATTCCCACCTCGTTCCTCAGCAGCTCTGCCTCCTCCCCGTCGCCGCCAACGACCACAACCACCACAGCGCCGACCATAAAGAAGCCTGTTCCCCTACCTGCGTCCACAGCTAGTCTCGTGGCTCTGCGTGCCCAGGCTTACTGAAGGCCTCAGATGAAGTCTTTCATTCTCTTATTCCTAAGAACCTACTTGAGATCAGCCCAGGGCGTTTCATTGCGAAAGCCTAGGATTTACGAACATGCCTCCTGGGCTCCAGTTCACCACAGTTTTCCATGCCTCTTTCCCTAGCACCCAAGGCTGGAAAGTCCAATGCTCAAGTCTGCCCACATTGCTATAGCCATTACCCTCAGCGACGATATGTTGTCACTGCTGTTGGCTGTTGGTGAACAGTATCACCAATGGACTATTTTTGGAGACATTCTGTGCTCGTTTATGTCAAAGCCTGTACTGAAGAGTATGTCTTATTGGTCCTGAGGAGAAGGATGTGGTAAAAACACCCTACGGAAAGAATTCCATCGAAACAGCATTTCCGATCCTCTGTGAGCGAGCCTCCCTCGGATATGGTAGTGGCTCCCTAGCTTCTATTTGAGGCTTATCATGTATCAGGGATGAAGAATCCTTTTCCCCCTTGGCCTTCAGCACTATCTGGGTCGCTTGGCCTGCAAAGGCCATCGCTTTCTGAAGACTAGGACCGATTCGTTTCCCTTTCCAGGAGCGTTCGTCAGTCCTCGTACTTACATACCACCTAAGCTGGCCTTTTTAACCAGCTGGTCAGTGTTGACTTTGGTCAAAGAGTGTTTAGTGAACCTTGTTGATAAGTTGCAATAATGATAGTCCCTAGTGCATAAGAAGTTGTATATTTCATGTTACATAGATATTTTTTTAGTCTCAATAATAATGCCAAAGATAACGTATCAGCAGTGTTAAGCCTCTCTATGCACCTTAGCTAGTTGATTTTAACTGTTAAGAGCACTGTATTCATCCTCGTCTTGTTGTTGGACGAGATCTACAAATGCCCCCCCCCCCTTCACTGTTCTAATATTATGGTTTTTTTCTTATGTAATGTACGATGGTGTTGTTATATGAATGGTGCCCAATGAGGAGAGGACGCCTCCCTTGTCGGTGGTGACGTCCAGACGAAATCTGTGTCCTTGTAACTGGCGGGCATTACGTTGCTTCACGAGATGACCTGCAGATTGGTTGAGCCAGTCCAGGTAGTGGAAAACTAATAAAACTGAACACTTTCTCCTGAAACCTATGATCCCAAACATCGGCTTTACTTTACTTTACTTTAATATGCAGACTTTACCTGTGCACTCATCAGCGAAAATCAATTTCGTTGACGAACTCATTAGAAAAGCCAGTTGTAGGAACCTTCTGACGTTACTCACATAATGCGACATCCACTCAATGAAGAAATCCTATTTGAAACCTCGATTTAGGGATGAACATTTCAGTCTCAAATCCGCCAACACCCAAGTATCCCATATAAACACAGAAGAGCGACACTGGGCCTTAAGAAGTGTGGACAGACAATCAGGCTGCTTAAAGTAAAAAAAATCGTTGAAATTAGGAAAGTAGATTTGGGCCAAGGTACCTAAATTACTGGATCGGAAGAAGTTCCGTTATTGCGAACATCAGATGATCATACTTCTGCATTACGAAAGGTCTTCGGTGGCCATGTTTATTTTTGATAGATTACGAAAAAAAGAAAGAAATATATATATATATATATATATATATATATATATATATATATATATATATATATATATATATATATATATACAGTTTGGAATAAGTTCTGTTCAATTTCTTTGTCTAAACAGCAGAATTTACGAAGCCCATGGAAGAGTTGAAAAGAAAACGGACATTAAAACTAAGAACCAATCTTGTAAAGGGGGGGGGACAATGGACTAATTTAGCAAGGAGACAAAAGACTGACAGTAAATCTGAAGAATTAGGAAGAGACAGTGATGAAAGATGACAGAGAGAGAGAGAGAGAGAGAGAGAGAGAGAGAGAGAGAGAGAGAGAGAGAGAGAGAGAGAGAGAGAGAGAGAGAGAGAGAGAGAGAGAGAGAGAGAGAGAGACCGAAATTTAGCCTAATTTGCTTTGGACACGAACTGCTAAGAAATGAGACTTGCGAACCTAAAATGTGTTAAAAAAGATTATGGATATAAGTTTAAAGTTTAAAAAGAGATAATAGACCATAAATTTTAAAGTTTAAAAAGAGATAACATACATAAATCTAAAGTTTGAAAGAGATAATGATATAAAAAAAAAAACATGGAAGAGGCAGTAGACGTGTGTTCTGAACACGTTTTCCTGTCTACTTTGAATTGCTTGTCTACTATGAACGCGCACCTGCCTACATGTTTATTTCGAAAGTCTGTCAACTCTTGAACGTTTTCCTTCAAATTCTAAAGATCTATCTATCTACTTTTACTGTCAACCCAGTTAATCAAAACTTCTGGTCATCACCTACTTTCTACATCTACTTAAACTACTCGGAACTCTCTATCTACCTTCAACACTGGACCTGGACGTTATGAACACCATCCACCTCCTCTGCACGTCTGCCTCAAGATTGTAAGACGCCCGCAGCCAGCAACATCTGTGCTGGGGGGCGTCCGCGCTCCCACTCCATCATGTAGTCTGCAATAAAGATTTTGAATAGCAGAAGTGTTTCTCACTCCCCTGGTGGCCCTCCCTGCTGAGTTAGACCTGTGCCTGACCCCAGCATACCGAGAGCTGTCCACACCTGGCCTCCTCGCCTTATGAAGTAAACAAAGTATAAGAGAAGGGAAATAGACCAGAGTGGTCTAGGAGGCGGTAAACACAAGGTAAAAAAAGAGCTCCCTCGGCATCTCCCGTCCTGTGTCTATCTGGGAAGAAAACATTTCCCACTCTTCTGTGGCTATGTTAGTGGATCATCCATGGCTATTTCTTGAAATACAAACCCATCATAGGTGACTAGGTAACTTCTTGTTAAGGTAGTAGGTATAGTAAGGGTTATTTGGGCGAGAATACGGCAAGAGACTACGCATCCGTTACACATGTCGTAAACTCTACGTCAATAGAAATTTCTCACTTGTGACCTAAATGCAACAAATTCCCCCCCTCACCATCGACCATATCACCATCTGCTACCGTAGATACAAAAGACAACGACAACAGTTGATGCAAGATACTGCCAAGGACACACAGCTCCGTTTTCTATAATTCCCGATGACGCTTCTCGATTCAACCGCTTCTCTTTCTCAAAGATGAAGCCAATCGGATCATTACGTGATTATCCTTATCAGTATCTATGTCCTACGTATTTATATTGACTCTAACACTCATATCCATAACTATCTGCCGTCTCCTCGCATTATAGCAGTCTTTCCACACTTTATTTTCTCTCCAATAATCTTTTCACTTTTCTCAGTTTATGAATTATGTCTCTTCTCATTTCCGCCGATTTATTCACTTACGCAACATCAACATTCTCGTGACCTATAGACCTACTGTCCATCGTACAGCGAAGTTGTGAGGATCGTGACCTGGTTTATGTATGTATGTACGTGTGTTGTGGTTGAGGAATGAAACGGGTGATATGACCAATGGCCGGCCATAAGGAGTGGCGAGGCGCGGCTACCTGAACCTGGGCTCTTGCTCTCCTGCTGGGGACATCACCGACGGGACTCCTGCATCGCGTCCTTCAGCCACTGCTGCGTCTGATTCCCACTTCACCTCCCTTCAGGCGAGAGGTCCACTGAATCCGACAGAGTCGTATTTCCTGTCTGTCATAGAAAGTGGCTAAAAGGAGCAGGGGCGGGGCTGCTGAATATCATCCACTACTTATATTCCAATTTCTGAGAGTCGGAACAGAAGAAGGAGTCAAGATAAGAATGCTCATCCTCCTCGAAGGCTCAGGCTGAGGAGTCTGATGTGTATGGATGAGAAGACGGGAGAGAAAGGTTATATGTTGGAGGAGAGGAACCAAGATGTTCTTGTTCTGATTATCAGGGCTGGTACATGCAAGAGGGTGTGAGGCGTGCTAGGGACAGAGCGAATTAGAATGATTTGGTATACAGGGGGCTATTGGGCTAGACTAATGCATATAAAGTGGTCGGGCTTAGATGTAGACAGTGGACTCTGGTGGATGTGAGTGACTGGGGCCATTTCCTCTCCTGCTTTAAGCGCTACCTCTACAACACGGGGAAACTGAGAAGAAAAAGATACCATCACCATCATCATCATCATCATCATCATGTACTCCACGAACTCTGGGACGAGGCTATGATCACTCATCCTCAAGTCGGGTCTGCCTTTGCTCTGGCAACTCATCATTCCAAGATCGACTCGGATCTATCGTGATGCTCCATCTGGCCTTCCACTGGTGACGTTGCTCCGTATGGACGCTCCGTCAGGCTCACGAACGTTGTATTCAAGGCCAAAAAAAAAGAAGAAAGGAAGGGCGATCTCCTCTCGGTATGTTTCCCGACTTCAGAAGAGACATCTATAGTGCCATCTTCATCCACTGATCGCCTCTCCCACAGCAACCCGCCAGACTCCCATGTCTTTCAGTGACGTGTCGTCGCTTCGGCTCAATGGTAGGGCGATGGTTCCGCAAGCTAGTCGGGTGCGTGAGTTCCCAGCCTCACAAGAGAGGAGCCTCTCGCTATGGTCTTACGATAGACTTTGACGTCAGTTAATCTTGGCCACGGTATCTCTCAAGCTCTAGATAGACAGAGAGTTTGTTGGCACTTATTGTGGATCGCAATATCTCTTGTCTATTTTGGTTGAAAGAACTTTATCTACTATTGACATCACAGGTGTGAAAATACAGAGCACAGTATCCATTGTCTCACACACACACACACACACACACACACACACACACACACACACACACACAGGACAAGGATAAAGGCCTTAAATTCACCAATCTAGGAAGAGAGAAGAGTGAAGGATGACTTGATCATAGTCGTTTAAGTCTTTCAAACAGATTGATGACACTCATCGACATGTGTAGGGACGGATCAGCCAGAGGAGATAATGTGAAATTGTTAAGAAACTTGTTAGACTAGATGTAGAAATGTCCTTTTACGGTATGAGATTAGTGGATGGATGGATGGACATGAGTGAAGATTTGGTGAATCCAGACACCATACAGACACCATACAGACGCCATACAGACACCATGCAGACACTATACAGACACCATGCATACACCATGCAGACACCATACAGACACCACACATGCATCATACAGACACCATACAGACACTATGCAGACACCACATAGACACCATGAAGACACCATATAGACACCATATAAACACCATGCAGACATCGTGCAGACGCCATGCCGACACCACATAGACACCATGCAGACACCATGCAAACACCAAATAAACACCATGCAGACACCATGCAAACACCACATAGACACCATGCAGACACCACATAGACACCATGCAGACATCATGCAAAATCTTGTGTGCCTGATATTGTTCAAGAAATGGGGCCCCACTAGTGTAAAACTTCTTCCCATACAGTACAAACAGGTTGTCGCACACACACACAAACACACCATATATATACATATATATATATATATATATATATATATATATATATATATATATATATATATATATATATATATATATATATATATATATATATGCATATATATATATATATATATATATATATATATATATATATATATATATATATATATATATATATATATATATATATATGGTTGCGAGGCGTGGGCTATGGATAGAGTTGTGCGCAGGAGGATGGATGTGCTGGAAATGAGATGTTTGAGGACAATGTGTGGTGTGAGGTGGTTTGATCGAGTAAGTAACGTAAGGGTAAGAGAGATGTGTGGAAATAAAAAGAGCGTGGTTGAGAGAGCAGAAGAGGGTGTTTTGAAATGGTTTGGGCACATGGAGAGAATGAGTGAGGAAAGATTGACCAAGAGGATATATGTGTCGGAGGTGGAGGGAACGAGGAGAAGAGGGAGACCAAATTGGAGGTGGAAAGATGGAGTGAAAAAGATTTTGTGTGATCGGGGCCTGAACATGCAGGAGGGTGAAAGGAGGGCAAGGAGTAGAGTGAATTGGAGCGATGTGGTGTACAGGGGTTGACGTGCTGTCAGTGGATTGAATCAAGGCATGTGAAGCGTCTGGGGTAAACCATGGAAAGCTGTGTAGGTATGTATATTTGCGTGTGTGGACGTGTGTATGTACATGTGTATGGGGGGGGGTTGGGCCATTTCTTTCGTCTGTTTCCTTGCGCTACCTCGCAAACGCGGGAGACAGCGACAAAGTATAAAAAAAAAAAAAAAAAAAAAAAATATATATATATATATATATATATATATATATATATATATATATATATATATATATATATATATATATGTGTGTGTGTGTGTGTGTGTGTGTGTGTGTGTGGGCGTTTATGTATATTCATGTGTATGTGGGTGGGTTGGGCCATTCTTTTCGTCTGTTTCCTTGCGCTAACGCGGGAGACAGCGACTAAGTATAACAAATAAATGGGTAAACGATAGAGTCGATAGAGATGCTCTATGGAAGGTATTAAGAATATATGGTGTGGGAGGCAAGTTGTTAGAAGCAGTGAAAAGTTTTTATCGAGGATGTAAGGCATGTGTACGTGTAGGAAGAGAGGAAAGTGATTGGTTCTCAGTGAATGTAGGTTTGCGGCAGGGGTGTGTGATGTCTCCATGGTTGTTTAATTTGTTTATGGATGGGGTTGTTAGGGAGGTGAATGCAAGAGTTTTGGAAAGAGGGGCAAGTATGAAGTCTGTTGTGGATGAGAGAGCTTGGGAAGTGAGTCAGTTGTTGTTCGCTGATGATACAGCGTTGGTGGCTGATTCATGTGAGAAACTGCAGAAGCTGGTGACTGAGTTAGGTAAAGTGTGTGAAAGATGAAAGTTAAGAGTAAATGTAAATAAGAGCAAGGTTATTAGGTACAGTAGGGTTGAGGGTCAAGTCAATTGGGAGGTAAGTTTGAATGGAGAAAAACTGGAGGAAGTAAAGTGTTTTAGATATCTGGGAGTGGATCTGGCAGCGGATGGAACCATGGAAGCGGAAGTGAATCATAGGGTGGGGGAGGGGGCGAAAATCCTGGGAGCCTTGAAGAATGTGTGGAAGTCGAGAACATTATCTCCGAAAGCAAAAATGGCTATGTTTGAAGGAATAGTGGTTCCAACAATGTTGTATGGCTGCAAGGCGTGGGCTATGGATAGAGTTGTGCGCAGGAGGGTGGATGTGCTGGAAATGAGATGTTTCAGGACAATATGTGGTGTGAGGTGGTTTGATCGAGTAAGTAATGTAAGGGCAAGAGAGATGTGTGGAAATAAAAAGAGCGTGGTTGAGAGAGCAGAAGAGGGTGTTTTGAAATGGTTTGGGCACATGGAGAGAATGAGTGAGGAAAGATTGACCAAGAGGATATATGTGTCGGAGGTGGAGGGAACGAGGAGAAGTAGGAGACCAAATTGGAGGTGGAAAGATGGAGTGAAAAAGATTTTGAGTGATCGGGGCCTGAACATGCAGGAGGGTGAAAGGCGGGCAAGGAATAGAGTGAATTGGATCGATGTGGGAAACCGGGGTCGACGTGCTGTCAATGGATTGAATCAGGGAATGTGAAGCGTCTGGGGTAAACCATGGAAAGTTCTGTGGGGCCTGGATGTGGAAAGGGAGCTGTGGTTTCGGGCATTATTACATGACAGCTAGAGACTGAGTGTGAACGAATGGGGCCTTTGTTGTCTTTTCCTAGCGCTACCTCGCACACATGAGGGGGGAGGGGGATGTTATTCCATGTGTGGCGAGGTGGCGATGGGAATGAATAAAGGCAGTGTGAATTGTGTGCATGTGTATATATGTATGTGTCTGTGTGTGTATATATATATGTGTACATTGAGATGTATGGGTATGTATATTTGCGTGTGTGGACGTGTATGTATATACATGTGTATGGGGGTGGGTTGGGCCCTATCTTTCGTCTGTTTCCTTGCGCTACCTCGCAAACGCGGGAGACAGCGACAAAGCAAAATAAAATAAATAATATATATATATATATATATATATATATATATATATATATATATATATATATATATATATATATATATATATGCACATGCAGGAGGGTGAAAGGAGGGCAGGGAATGGAGTGAATTGGAGCGGTGTGGTATACTGGGGTTGACGTGCTGTCAGTAGATTGAATCAGGGCATGTGAAGCGTCTGGGGTAAACCATGGAAAGCTGTGTAGGTATGTATATTTGCGTGTGTGGACGTATGTATATACATGTGTATGGGGGTGGGTTGGGCCATTTCTTTCGTCTGTTTCCTTGCGCTACCTCGCAAACGCGGGAGACAGCGACAAAGCAAAAAAAAAAAAAAAAAAAATATATATATATATATATATATATATATATATATATATACATATAAATGGAACAAGGAGACGATGGGGTGAGTATTTTGAAGGACTGTTGAATGTGTTTGATGGTAGTGTGGCAGATGTCGGGCGTTTTGGTCGAGGTGGTCAGCTAACTGAGAGAGTCAGGGAGAGTGGTTTGGTGAAGAGAGAAGAGGTGGTGAAAGCCTTGCATCGGAAGATGAAATCTGGCAAGGCGCGGATTGAATTAATTCAAAATGAGGGTGACTGTGTTGTTGATTAGTTGGTAAGGATTTTCAGTTTATGTATGGATCATGGTGCGGTTCCTGAGGATTGGTGGAATGCATGTATAATGCCATTATATAAAAACAAGTGGGATAAAGGTGAACTTTTAAAACTACAGAGGCACAGGTTTGTTGAGTATACTTGGTATGTTGTATCGGAGGGTATTGATTGAGAGGGTGAAGGCATGTACAGAGTGTCAGACTGAGGAGGAACAGTGTGGTTTTAGAGGTGGTAGAGGATGTGTGGATCAGGTGTTTGCTTTGAAGAATGTGTGAGAAATACTTAGAAAAGCAGATGGATATATAAGTGGCATTTATGGATAAAGAAAAGCATACGATAGGGCTGATAGAAGTGTCTTGTAGAAGGTCTTCAAAATATCCGGTGTGGGAGGAAAGATGCTAGAGCCAATGAGAAGTCTGTATCAAGGATGGAAGGCATGTGTACGAGTAGGAAGAAAGGAGAGTGACTGGTTCCAAGTGAAAGTTGGTTTGCGGCAGGGGTGTGTGATGTCACCATGGTTGTTTAATTTGTTTATGGATGCGAGAGTCTTCGAGAGAGGGGCGAGTATGCAATATGTTGGAGATGAGAGGGCTTGGGGTGTGAGTCAGTTGTTGTTTGCTGATGATATAACATTGTTGGTAGATTCGAGTGAGAAACTGTAGAAATTGGCGACTGAATTTGGAGGAGTGCATGAAGGAAGGAAGTTGAGAGTAAATGTGAATAAACGCGAGGTTATTAGGTTTAGGAGGGTTGAGGGACAGGTTAGGATGGGATGTGAGTTTGATTGGAGAATGCCTGGAGGAAGTGAAGTGTTTTAGATATCTGGAAGTGGACATGACAGCGAATGGAGCCATGGAAGCGGAAATGAGCCATAGGGTCGGGGAGGGAAAAGTTCTGGGAGCGATGAAGAATATATGGAAAGAGAGAACGTTGTCTTGGAGAGCAAAAATGGTTATGTTTAAGATACACGAGCTCCAAAATATGATATGTATGCGAGGCATGGGCTGTAGATATGGTTAAGCAGAGAAGAGCAAATGTGTTGGAAATGAACTGTCTGAGGACAGTATGTGGTGTGAGATGGTTTGATCGAATAAGTAATGAAAGGGTAAGGAGTGTGGTTGAGAGAGCAGAAGAGGGTGAGGGTGTGTTGAAATGGTTTGGATGTATGGAGTAAGGAAAGATTGACAGAGAATATATGTGTAAGAGGTTGGGGGAACAAGGTGAACGAGAGACCAAACTGGAGATGGAAGGATAAAGTGAAAAAGTTTATTAATGATCTGTGCCTGAACATACAGCAGATTGAAAGGAAAGCAAGGGAGAGATTAAACTGGAATGATGTGGTATACTGGGGTCGACACGCTGTCAATGGACTGAACCAGAGCATGTGAAAAGTCTGGGGTAAACTGTGGAAAGGTCTGTGGGGCCTGGATGTGGATAGGGAGCTGTGGTTCCGGTGCATTACACATGACAACTAGAGAATGGTTTTAACGGATACATCCTCGTCTGTTGCTGACGCCACTAACTCGCTAACCTAGGAAATGGAGATCAAGAATGGTATATATATATATATATATATATATATATATATATATATATATATATATATATATATATATATATATAATACGATTGGTAAAAATGCATTTGTTTATATATATCCTATGCTAAAATGCAAGTGTTCTTGGATCTTTTATTTACTAGGGGATCGTGAGCAAGGAAAATGATCCCGTTAATATACTTAGACATAACATCTACGAGAGAAAATATGGAGACCAATTGTGTCTTAATATGAAAAGGAACTTTTAACAACACATTTAAACTTCATCTCAGAAGTCGTCATCATCCTTTTTAAGCAGTGGAAATGAATAATCTCTAAAATATCTTTCACGTTTGTGTCAGGTGTGGGGTTCGAACCCACGCACTCTTACGAGTACCAGAGCTTAAATCTGGCGCCTTAGACCACTCGGCCAACCTGACAGATATTCAACCTAACAATACCCGGCTGAATCATGATATTTTTTGTTTGTTTGTTAACAACTACATCCCTGTATTATTTAACGAAATTCTGCCGTGTTGAGTCAGCATGCCAGTATTAAATTAAGGATGACGGGCCATTCCTAGAATGCGCTTCACTTCGACCAGCCTAGCTTAGCTGTTGCTACGTTTGAACGTAAATCCTAGCAGAATGTGTTATTTCTTCACATGTGTACATTGATGGTGATAGCACCAAGGCTTATATGTCTGATATAACCATATGTAGTATATATTAACAACATCCAACATGGGTAATGATTAGGTATACACATTCACAACCCAGTACAATATCGGTCCCATACTGCATGGGTGCTACTATCACTCAAACCCTATATTCTACATAGGTTCTAATGTAAGCACATTTCTACACCATACTACATGGGTACTGATGTATGCACATTCCTACGACATCGGTACTACTGCATGTACCATTCACACTCCAAACTACGTGGGTAATGTTGTACGCACATTTGCACTCCATGCTACATGGGTTCTGATGTTTGCACATCTACTCTACACTACATAGGTACTGATGTCATCCACGTTCCCACTCATACTACATGGATACTAATGTATTCTACATTCCCACCCCATTCTCCATGGGTGCTCATGCAATCCACATTCCTACCCCATACTACAATGGCGTTTATGTAAACTACATTCCCACCCCATACTACATGGGTACTCATGCAATCCACAGTCCAATCCCACATTACATGAATGCACATTCCTACCCCATACTACAAAGGCACTATTGTGTGCACATTCATACCTCATACTACATGGGGACTAATACACGCATATTCCCACCAGGGGCGTATCCAAGGAAAAGGGGGACAGTCCCCCTTCTGCCTTATACAGCTCACAGTAAAGCTCACTCAATATTGATGATGATTTATACATATATGATCTACTAATAATTTTTCTCCCTTTTAGCCCCTCGAAAGGGAAAACAGATGTGTGTGTGCGTGTGTGTGTGTGTGTGTGTATTGTTAACTGACCGATGGAACAGCTAATGTCCGAGTCCCCACCTTGCTAACCCAGTGTGAGGAATACCTAACCTAATCTAACCTAACTCAGGCAGAGGAATACCTAACCTAACCTAACCTAACTCAGGCTGAGGAATACCTAACCTAACCTACCCTAACTCAGGCTGAGGAATACCTAACCTAACCTAACTCAGGCTGAGGAATACCTAACCTAACCTAACCTAACTCAGGCAGAGGAATACCTAACCTAACTCAGGCTGAGGAATACCTAACCTACCCTAACTCAGGCTGAGGAATACCTAACCTAATCTAACCTAACTCAGGCTGAGGAATACGTAACCTAACCTACCCTAACTCAAGCTGAGGAATGCCTAACCTAATCTAACCTAACCCAGTGAGGAGTGGTCATAACACCGAACCTCTCTATATCCAACGAAGCATATTGATCTGTCTTATCGAACAATACACCTCTAGCCACAACTATCACCTTTCGCATGTATGTTATAAAGTATCATAGATCTATTTCGATCTAAAAATGATTGCCGGTATGATAGTAATTCTTATACAACTGCTGTATGCAAATCTGTGACTGAGAAATAGTAAAGTTTCAACATCTTGAAATATAAACGTTCGGTTCCGTATGATACATTGTGTCCTTACCTTCAACCTGAGCTGTTCATCATCATCTTTTGCTCACACCAAAACATGGATGCTATGCGTTTGACCGCCACCACCACACTGGATAGCAACGAATGCCTGAGCATCTGTCAACCTTTGCTCTTTATCATGCTTTTGAATCCTTTTCTTTTTCATTTCTAAGTGCATTCATCTCATGACATACCATTTCGTTCCATATACTTACAATCATCAACTGGTACTCTAAGGGGGAGGGAGTTCTATACTCGTGAGACCGCCATCTCTATCAACAACTTTATTCTGTATGCTGTTCAATTTCACGCTTATTTATAGCCATAGAAATCTAAGAGGTTCGTTACACATGATTTCCTCTCCCTGAAACTGTCCTCACACACACACACACATTTCCTTTCGCAAGCTGTTATCAATTTGCTTTCTGAATATCTTTTCCAGTAATCGACCCACAAGAACACGTCCACTAGGAAGACCGGTATATAGTTCAGCACATCCTCCCTGTCTCCTTTCTTAAAGAGAGGTATACCGTATGCCCCTTTTTCATCCCCCCCCCTCTCTCTCTCTCTCTCTCTTCAGCAACATCTTGAACAGTATTTCAGGTGGTTTATCAGATACATCCGAACACACACACCTTCAGCACACATGGAAAGACATTCCTGAGGACCACTAGCCTTTATATGGGTCAAGAGCCTTCAGTTTTCGGTCTTCCTTGTTATTCTATAGTCGTTTTCCATATACCTCATCCCCATACCATTCCACTGGGGGTTGAGTGTGGAAACACTTTTGAACTTTGTCATTCAGTTCCTTACACCAACACCTTTTCCTTCTTATTCCCTTAGCTTTATTGTCCTTTGGATTCTTTCATTCCTGATGAATTTATGGGGAAAAAATTTGGATTATCATATTCATTCTTGATTCTCTTCAAAGTTTTTTCTTGCTTATCCTGCCATATTGATTTCTCTCTCTTTTATGCCTTCCAATTTCTGAATGGTTTGGGCAGCGTCCATATCTTAGCCACAGACTGCTATGCTCCGTCCCTTTATGGCACCTTTCTCTACCACACATTCTTCTTTGACCTTGTCCTCTCTGTAATAATGAGGTTGGAGGCACCCGTGTGTTCCTACCGTTTCCCTAAAAAAGTCAAAGAATCTACCAATTCCCTTCCCTGGTCTCTGGGTACTGAACTCCATTTTACAATTTACGTGTCCTTACAAATAATTGAAATCTGTATCATTTTCACGATCATATATCTTCTCTTTGAGTCAGGTTTCATAGCTGCTTTATTTTTCTGTCTTAGTTTTAACACATAATCAAACTCTAGCATTACATGATCAGTTTTTCCAACTGGTCTATCACATATAACATCCTCAATATCCAAGTTACTATGACTGAAAGTAAGATCTAGTAACACTTTAGTAATACTGAAGTGTGTATAGTGACAAGCTGGTATAGATGAATAATTTTTCTGTAAACACTTCGAGAGCTTGTGTCTCCATGACTCAGTCACACTGGGATTCCAAATTACCACAGTCGATCTCTTTATGCTTGAAATCCTCTAATATAAATCCTTTATGATCTCAGAAAAGTGCGTGTTTGATTTTTTCGTGTACCAGTTCTGATTATTCCTTCAGTTTACTAAATGTGTATTTTTCCGATTCATGAAATTCTTAGGATTATATTATCATCAATACCGTCATGCACTTTTTCCCCAGCAGATACTCTTCCCATTACGTCTAGCATGTATCTTCTCATTTTCCTTACGTTTCTGCTCTTTGTGTGTGCGGACAGATGGCGTTTTACAGAGGGAAGGTTTTGAGCTTGAAACCACGAGTGATGCAGAAATGAGTAGAGAAAAGTCTATCTTGGAACAGTATCCGGAGAGGGAAGGTGGTTGCCAGTCGCTTGATGAAGGTCAAAGGATCCACTGGGAACGATCCAGTGATGACCTCCTTGTACTGTGTTGGGAGGGAGTTCTACGCTCGTGAGGGCTCATCTCTTGAACCTTTTCTACTGTCATATAACCTCTTAAATTCATGCATGTTGTCTGCATTAACCATGTCCTCAATCTGCCTCATTCATCCACCAATTTTATACTGTAAAGGTAATTAATGACATCCTTATTTACTAGTTTCTTACCTAATTTCATGTTATGTCCTCTGGATGTTCTATCCCAACATCTCTCAAAAGAACTGTAGGCTTCGCGGATCTCTTTAGTGACATGCTCAGAGATTGTGATCAGGTCAACCCTCGTCCTTCTGAGTCCTCTTCAGCTGGTGGTAGTTCCCAAAATGATGTGTTCAGATGACATGTTAAACCTATATTTCCACAACATTGACAGTTACAATAAAGCTCAGCCGCTACGGAAAGTTATGCGAGATTTTCGAAAGTTAGGTGAAACACTTATGTAAATAAACAGAACCAAAGAAAACAGAATCTGTCTTCCTCCAACAACCGACATTTTAAGATGATTTCCAATACTGTAGTCGAGATGTATATGTCGTCTGCTCCGTCCCACCACCAGGGGCCGGGAAAATGAGAGCACATATCCAACGGGGACCCGTCACCATCTTGAAACGCAGGGAATGTGTTGGTTTAAAACAGTAAAATCAATCACCTTCATCTCACGTCAAACTAGGATATCTGACGATAGCTCCCACCCCAAACCTATTTCAACTTAAACCAGGGGAGTACGATAATTCGAGACTTTGGGGGTAAGAAAGTGGCGCAGAGGGAAGAGAAACCATGTTTTCATAACGGGTGACCCGACAGTGGCGATATGTTTGTTTCATTGGTTTGTAAGGTAACCAAAATGGAAGATAAAGTTATATAGGTATGAGAAAAAAATTATAAGAACAACTCTTAAATGTACCAGCATATATGACCGTCATTAGGTTCATCAAGGCCGGTAACGTCAAGATATAACCAACATGAACACCTTCAGGTGTTCAAGATAATTCTATGACCATATATGCTCTTTTTTCCAAACATGGTTCCTTCGAATTATCTTTTAAACATGTTCAAGGTATTTTCGATTGATTCTCCGAGCTGAACGTTGACGGTTTTCAATGACCAACCCCCACTGTCTTGTTATCAGAAGTTCACCTTCGTGCTAAGAGGAACCTAAAAGGAAACTCATCGAAAATTGAGATATGTAGTCACTCTCGCCTTATTGTTTTTGAACATCATACACAACACACGCTTCCATCCAAGTGCGACTTATCTCAAGAAGATACTTGACCTGTACCCAAGTTGATACACTAAAAAAATGGCTGTCATTGACAAGAGACCGTGCCAGGCATTGATCTGGTGAATCTGTGCGCTCACACACCTTGCTTACTATAAAAACAGGCATACTGAAATAGGCATATTGAATGAAGATGAAATATCTTGGAAGTATGTAGTACCAATAGGGGGCTCCCTGGCTGCAGCCTTTTTTTTCAGGTGAAAAACTCGGTGTTAGATTTTGAGAAAATTGATGGCCAACCATTATAGGCATTCTTTACATTCTGCCATAGTAAAGACAGGAAACTTATATGATATATTGGTTGTTTGGGTTTTATCGCTGCAAGGATCATGAAGCCCGACAATCTCAAAATATATCTACCGATGGAAAAATCGTGAACAACCTCTTAAAGTATTACAGATAATCTTAGGACCATATACACTCTCATTATAACGTGTGACCCTTTAACTTAATATTTCGAAAAATTATATACGGTGGGATTGCCATTTTCCGGTGATCCAGCGGTCTCTGGCCATGGGTAATGTAAACAATCCACAGAGACTATCACAGACTCGTGAATGGTGGGTGGAAAAAGTAAGCATTATATAAGAATGATGCATTTTAGAAGCAATATAATACTGTATGATATAAATTATTACTACACAATATATGTGTTATGAGTACATTGGTAATTTCTCAGACCAGCGGTCGTAATCAAAGCGATGCATATCTAGGAAGTTGCGGAAGAGTAAGTGATATTTATTGTTCTAATATACCCAAGAATGACGTTTGTACAGGATACTTGTTTATTAGAAGTAGACACAACAGAAGGAGATGTGGCTTTAGGGGTTCCTGAGAGTCTTCGCTCAGTGGCTATCTAAGGCAAGGTCGTGGCTGCGTGACCGATACCGTAGTTGTAAGGTTACGGACCCAGATATATGTTACATAATCTTAGTACTGTTGCTTTGTTTGAAAAGCACTTGAAATAATATAATGCTTCATGTCACGCTCTGCAACTGTTATTATAATCCCTAAATGGTACAGTTCTAGTTTGGCCTTGCATCAAAACTAGCTTTGGATGTTCAATAATTTTCTGTAATACTTTTGTATTGTTCATAAAATATAATAAAAGTTTCATAGCATGACTTGGAGCATTGTATCTAATACTACAACAGTGGTTAAGACTCATTTGAGCGATGTAAATCAAGGAAAGTATGGGTAGATAATTTTTTTTTTTTTTTTTTTTTTTTTTTTTTTTTTTTTTATACTTTGTCGCTGTCTCCCGCGTTTGCGAGGTAGCGCAAGGAAACAGACGAAAGAAATGGCCCAACCCCCCCCCCCATACACATGTACATACACACGTCCACACACGCAAATATACATACCTACACAGCTTTCCATGGTTTACCCCAGACGCTTCACATGCCTTGATTCAATCCACTGACAGCACGTCAAACCCTGTATACCACATCGCTCCAATTCACTCTATTCCTTGCCCTCCTTTCACCCTCCTGCATGTTCAGGCCCCGATCACACAAAATCTTTTTCACTCCATCTTTCCACCTCCAATTTGGTCTCCCTCTTCTCCTCGTTCCCTCCACCTCCGACACATATATCCTCTTGGTCAATCTTTCCTCACTCATTCTCTCCATGTGCCCAAACCATTTCAAAACACCCTCTTCTGCTCTCTCAACCACACTTAAAAAATCAACAAAAACTCTTGTACAAATATGCCACTATTGAATTGTTCTGGTTCTAGGGCATGCACAGGTTGCTTATGGGGGTGGGGAGGGGCATAGACAGGACTGGCTACTCAGTCTGTTTTATGTTTGTTGATATTGGTCAGCAGTTGGCACAATGCTCAAACTTGAATGATGCATATTCCAATTGGAATACTGAACGTTTTTTACTGATTGAATTTACAGAGTGTACAACCCTCCCAGCAACTGTTGGCTGCCAGGGAATATTTAGTAAGTTTTCATAGGTTCAGTTGATTTCTAGACATGTTTCTTTTAAAAGAAAATTTCATGCTTTATCATCGTTTCTCTGCATTAGTGGGTAGTGCCAAGAACAGACTGCATTCACTCTCATCCATTCTATAATTGTCATGTGCAATGCAATGAGACCATAGCCTCCTATCAATAGCCAAACCCCACAGACTTTTCCAAGGTTTTTCCCCAGCCACTTAACATGCCCAGATTCAGTCATTGTCAGCCTTATAACCCTTGTGTTCCACATCGTTTCAGTTCACTTAATCCCATCCACGCCTTTCAAATTTTTCCTAATCTTCAGAGCCCTCTATATACTGTCATAGGGTTAAAAAAAAAGTAAAGTATTACCACCGAGAGTAATTCTAATTACAGTGAAGTAAGATTGCAAAACATCTTAAAGTGTATCCTTGCGTCATTAAACATATTATTATTGAAAATTTTGCTTGACCATATGGTAAAATTTTACTTTAGGGCCCAGAACAACATAGAAATAACATGGATTTGGAAAGAATGCATATTGGTAGACTCCTTATATACTTAACAGAAGTGACTTAGTCTGTACTACATGTATAGATCATTTTTTTATCCCATGCTGATAAAGAAGCAATAGATTAAGAAAAATGTGAGGTTTATTAAAGTAATTATAGATGAAACTCAGAGAAATGAACTAAACCAAAGAAAACTTCACTTAAGTTCTGCTGTTAGTTGCAATTTTGTCTAAATGTTTAGTAATGTGATTGAAACATACCAGACTATTTCATGATTCAGCATCACACTGGTTGCCAAAAAAATTTTGATAGAAGATAACACACTAAGTGATTGGTGGTGCCATCAACCAATTGCCCAATAAGCATTCTTTCTAGGTGGTCCCCAGTATCACACCATTACATGAATGTTGGTATATTTCTGCCATAAATAAACCTTTCCATGGTTTACCCCAGACGCTTCACATGCCATGGTTCAGTCCATTGAAAGCTCATCGACCCCGGTATACCACATTGTTCCAATTAACTCTGTTCCTGGCATGCTTTTCACCCTCCTGTATGTTCTGGCCTTGATCGCTCAAAATCTTTTTCACTCCATCATTCCACGTCCAATTTGGTCTCCCGCTTCTCCTTGTTCCCTCCACCTCTTGACACTTATATCCTCTTTGTCAGTCTTTCCTCACTCATTCTCTCCATGTGTCCAAACCATTTCAACACACCCTTTTCTGCTCTCTCAACCACACTCTTTTTATTACCACAGATCTCTCTTACCTTTCATTACTTACTCGGTGAAACCACCTCACACCACATTTTGTCCTCATACATTTCATTTCCAACACATCCACCCTCCTCTGTACAAACCTATCTATAGCCCATGCCTCGTAGCCATAAAACATTGTTGGAACCAATATTCCTTCAAGCATACCCATTTTTGCTCCAAGATAATGTTTTTGCCTTCCACACATTCTTCAATGCTCCTAGAACCTTTTGCTCCCTCCCTCACCCTGTGACTCACTTCTGCTTCCATGGTTCCATGTGCTGCTAAGTCCCCTCCCAGATATCTAAAACACTTCACTTTCTTCAGTTTTTCTCCATTCAAACTCACCTCCTGGTTAACTTGTCCCTCAACCCTACTGAACCTTGCTCTTATTCACATTTACTCTCAACTTTCTCCTTTCACACACTTCACTACACTAAGTCACCAACCTCTGCAGTTTCTCACCCGAATCTGCCACCAGCTTTGTATCATCAGCGAATAACAGCTGACGCACTTCCCAGGCCCTCTCATCCACAACAAACTGCATACTTCCCCCTCTCTATAAAACTCTTGCATTCACCTCCCTAACCACCCCATCCATAAGCAAATTAAACCACCATAGGGACATCACACCCCCCCTGCCACAAACCAACATTCACTGAGAACCAATCACTCTCCTCTCTTTAACTCGTACACATGCCTTACATCCTTGTTAAAAACTTTTCACTGCTTCTAGCAACTTACCTCCCACACCATATACTTTTAAAACCCTCCACAAAGCATCTCTGTCAATCCCGTCATTTGCCTTTTCCAGAGCCATAAATGCTACTTACAAATCCATCTGATTTTCCAAGTATTTCTCACATACATTTTTCAAAGCAAACACCTGATCCACACATCCTCTACCACTTCTGAATCCACACTGCTCTTCCCCAATCTGATGTTCTGTACATGCCTTTATCTTCTCAATCAATACCTTCCCTGTATAATTTCCCAGGAATACTCAACAAACTGATGCCTCTGTAATTTGAACACTCACCTTTATCCTCTTTGCCTTGTACATTGGTACTATGCATGCATTCCACCAATCCTCAGGCACTTCACCATGATCCATACATACAGTGAATATCCTTACCAACCAATCAACGACACAGTCACCCCCTTTTTTAATAAATTCCACTGCAGTACCCTCCAAACCTGCCACCATGCTGTCTTTCATCTTTCGCAAAGCTTCTACTAATACTTCTCTGTTTACCAAACCATGATGATGGTCACACTCATCCATGATGATAGTATGAAGGTGAAGTCACACTTCAGTAGGAGCTCATACAATTTTATTTACCGTTATTTTTCTTACATATGGCAGGACATGTTTCATAGAGACAATCCACCTCATCAGGTGCCAATACTTAGCGTACTTGGTTCCCGCCATACAACACCAATCTTTCTAGGCCAAGCACTGTCTGCTGTGTCTAGTCATAACCATTGTAAGGGAGAGTGATGCTGAGAGATGATGATGCTGAAAGGCTGCAAAGAGACATGAATGAAGTCTTTAACTGGGTAACTGAGGACAGTATGCTTTTCATTGGGGATAAGCTTCATCTTCCCAGATGTGGGGTAAATTAAGAAATTGAAAATAACACTGAATACCTAGCAGACACAAACGCTATCATAAACCAGTTGAATAGTGTGAAAGACCTCAGAGGAATCATGTCTAACAACCCAATCTTCAGCAAACACAACAAAAGTTGCCTCATGCAAAAGGATGACAAACTTGATCCTTCAGGCCTTCATTCACTCACTAAATATTGTTGCATTATAACACCACCCTACAAGGCAAGCAAAATTGCAGAATTAGACAGTGTTTGGAGATCTTTCATATCCCTTATTAATGCAGTAAAGTAACTACATTACTGGAAATGACTGAAATCTCTGAGTCTATACTCCCTGTGGTGCAGACTGGAGAGGTATGTCGTCATCAATACCTGGGAAATCCTGGAAGGTATGGTCCCCAGCTTGCATTTGGAAATAACATCCTACTGCATGACAGGCATAGATGATTTAGTAAAATACAGTACTACCTCTGACATTTAAAGATGTGATATACACGAAAAGAGAGAGTACCTTAAACATCCAGGGCCCATGACTCTTCAACACCTTACCAGCTACTATAAGAAAGAGCATGGGATGTGCAGTAAAGAAGTTCAAGAGTGTACCAGACCAACCAGGCTGTTGGGGTATGTGGGCCTGAGGGCTGTGGCTTCCAACAGCTTGGTCAATTAATGACCCATTCCAGCAGCATCTGCTTACTTCAGGCTGTGAGGATGAAGGCCCTCAAAGACTTCTCAAGGTATTCATTTCGTATACATTATACCTGTTATTGTTTCTAGTGTTTTGTACTGTTTGTACAGTGCATTGATTTGTCTTGTAAATGAGTGAAAGAATAATAAGGAACACTTGATGTTCTCTACACATTGATAGCAAGTACCATGTAGTTTACGTGTTCTGTAATATGTAGGCAGACACCATACTTTTTTAACTTTTTTGATGTGTGAAAAAAGTGAACTACTGAAAAACAAGTAATCAGTACTTTCTCTCCTCAGTACTTTTTCAAGTTTAACTGTTAAAGGCACCCTTCCAAAGATGTTGATTACCTTAATAGCCCAATTAACTTATGAAGAACTGTTCAACATTTTGATTATTTACTGATTATTGATTATTCAGTGATTATATTTTCTTTATTTCCTAGGAAGTAGGTGATACGCAGGCACTGATTAAGGAATCACAACTGCGCGGGTCCCTGGAGATGTAGTGACAACAAGTAAGTTAACCAGCACAACAGTGGCTGTCACCTTTTCCTTCCCTGGCTAAGTCTTCTTTGTGTTTCACATATCAGGTGAGATGCTGGAACTCAGTCTATAAAGACAAACTGTCTCATCATTTCTCATATTACACTTGACAGCAGAGTTTACATGATTTTTATCCTAAATCACAAGTTCCCTTTATCCCTAGAGACAGGAGAGTAGAGAAAATACCAATGTATCTCCATGATTTAAGAGGTGACTAATAGGGGATGCAGCAAGAGCTTGGAAACCTCCTATGCGTATGATATGACATTCCAAAAAAAGAGCCCAATGAGGATTTTTCCACAGAGGCTCATGACTCAGATGTCTGAATATACAGTACATGAATCTAACAAGTATGAGATGGAAGAGATAAGTGCTATGGTGGATGAAAGGAACCAGTTCTGGCTCTGAGTGAGACTTAAGTTGAAGGGGAAGTGGGCAGAATAATCCTGGAGTGTTTGTTGGGTAGAATCTGAGGTTAATATGAGAGCAAGAGCAAATTAGGGAATGCATTGTGTTAATCAGGAGTGTAACCAAACTTTTAAAAAATATACACTCCAGGTTTGTCCATGATAACAAAAACAAGTTTTTGATTCAGCTTACAGTTACCATGAATAATAAATTGTACAGTTAAGTTGAAATAACCCACTTCAGATTACTCAGTGTATGTCTTTTTCACCTCTTTGCCTTTCATTATATCTGTCTAAACACTGATGCCCATTCGCTTTGGGAACTTCCTTAAGAGGTAGAGTCTTTGTAACAGTTGAGCTCTAGTGCTACTTCTTAGCCTTTAGTACCTCAACCTTAACAGGCTGTTGCAGAGGGCAACACTAGTGAAGTGCTTCCAGAGGTTCCCACCTGATGTTCCTGCTGACTACTTCTACTTAGTGTATCTACCTAATGTTCCTGCTTCATGTTCAATCCTACTACTTCTACCTAATGCTCCCAGCTGGTGTTCATACCTTATACTTTTACCTAATGTTTCTACTTGATGTTCCTGTGTAATGTTCCTATCTACTGCTACTATATATTGTTCCAGCCATTTTGCCAAAGGGCATTGCTAGCACATGGCTCTCTCCACAGGAAATCCTAGAGTTGCAAAGAATGTGTTGTAGGAGTTCGGTGTTGTCAAGTTTGACAGGGAAAGATTGTATGTTTGTAGGCAGAATACCAACAGTCCACATGTCAGTGAGGCAGAAAGAAAAGACAGCTACCTGGGTCAAAGGAGTGCAACTTGACAACCAGTGAAGGCCTGGCTCTCTAAACAGCCGTCACTAACCCTCTGATACTCAATTGGGTAGTACCAATATACATCTGTGGTCAGTGGCTGCCTACCAGCTACTGCCTTTCTCCCCTTGTATTGACCTCTCTCTATTTCAGTTAAAGCCCTTAAAGCCCAGTTTTGATTTGGACTTTTGTCTGTGACTAGAGCCTCCAACGTAAAAAGAAAAAAAAAAGATGTAGAAGGAAACCTGGTAAGTGTGTAGTGAGGAGTTTTAGTTAAGATAACTTCATGAAGAGGATAAAGACTTTAAATCATCAAAGCATTCTCATTTCAGAAATGGCATCTTCAGTATCAAAAATACGTGTCATGCGAAGCCTTATCCGAGAATTGCGCCAATCTATACCAGAACATGAGAATGTGAGATACTCCCCTGCATATTTGTATATAATGAACCAATATCGCCGCAATGCTATCACTGATCAGCAGTATTGTCGTCAGCAGGAGGAGATGGCTTACCTTGCCCAAACTTGTGCCACATATTGGGAATCTAGCAGAAGGTTAGAAATTCTATTTATAACGTTTACCTTATTATTTTTCAGTTAACCTCTTCATAAGTTGCTCATTAAAGACTTTGCACACCATGGATGTTAATAAGTATGGAATAACCTCCTGGATCCTCCATATTGTCTCACATCATGTGAATAATTCATTGCTTTTTAACTTTAACTTAGATACATTCTTAACAGAATTGTTGTTATCTTAGCAAGAATTATGCATCAATCATTTGCCTGTCTTCATATACTTCCCTTACATTCCTCCTGGTTGTATGAATGTACCGTGCTTGTTTTAGGCAGCTGCTGGCACACTGCTAAAATCCAAAGCCTCATGCATCTGAAGGTGGATTGAGGTTTTGCTTTACTTTGACCCCAGATTCCAACTAGTCTCTTTTGCTTATTTTTTGCAAGTCGCAGGGAGTGCATGAGAGTTACTCAATATGAACTGTTTTCCAGGGCTTTATGGATAAAGCTGATATATTTTTTTTCTGAGGTTTTCCTTTCAAGTTCCTGTTTCATTAGGCTGGACACAGATAACTTAAAAGATAACTTTTCTCCAAATGAATTTTTGACACTTGTAATCATAAGAATTAGCTCTTTCACTTGAGAAATTTCTTCTCCCTAGCTAGGATATATAATGTCTTTTTTCCAGCTTTAGCACAGGTTGTATCAGTTTTGCATATTATCAGATGTTGATTTCTTTGAAAGAGTACAGTACAACATAGGGCTAGTGTTGACATGGCATGAGCTTAACATTTATAGCTGGCTGCTTGTGTACCTCCGCCATTAATTAGCAAGGCCTTGCAATACTCGGCAAACTGCTGCATCACATGTAACTCCCTACCTGCTCATGTCTTTCCAAAGAACTATGATCTGGAACATTTTGAAAGACGTTTATCCCTTCCTCCAAAATTCCAAACACTATCCCTTGTCTCTTCATTTTCCATGCTATAATCTTTATATTTCAGTTAAAGCCTAGCCTTGATATGGACTTTTGTCCGTGTCTGGAGCCTTCAACATAAAAAAGAAGTGTGTAATGTGTTACTGTAGATGCTCGCAACTATTTTTGTCAAAACTGGAGAGGAATTTAACTTGAAGTTATTGGTGCATTTAAAAGAAGTAGCTGGTAAATTATGCAAGGCAAAAATGGAAATTTTTGAAGGTGTAGTAACCCTGAGTGTTGTATGGATGTGAGTCTTTGTCCCTGAATCATAGAGAATGGATGTGTTGGAAATGAACCATTTGAGGACAGCATCTCATGTAAAGAGGGTTGATTGTATACAAAATACAGTAGAAGAGTGAGGTGTAATAGTGAGCACAGTCTGAATGAATGAGCTGGCCAGGGTGTGCTGAAATAGTTTGGACATATGGATGGAATGACAAAGAGGATCTATAAGGCAAAAGTAGAGGGAATAAAAGGAAGGGGAAAATTGAGTAGGTGGAAGGATGGTGTGAAAGAGGCTTTGAGGTGTCAAGGCCTAAACATTCAGGAGGATGAGAGGTTTTCATAGGATAGAGCAGATCAGATGGTGTGCTATATTGGGTGCAATGGGCTCTTGTCAGCATGTGAAGGGCTCTTGAGAAACCATGGAAGTGGTCCATGGGGACTGGCTGTGATTGGTGATTTCTACTTTTGATGCTTTATGCATGACTTCAAGAGAGTGGATGAGGTCAAAAGAGGCCATTATTTCGTCTGTTCATGGCAATATGTCACTAAAGTGGGAAATAGCAAACTGTCATAAAATATAGATTTGCAAGAGGTATTTCATAATGAAATGGAACTCTGCATAACTTGAGGAAATGAACCATATGAATTAGTTAGTTGGCCAAATACAGAATTTTTTTAAAGGAAACTTTATAATGACCAAGGAGACAATGTAAGTTAAAGGGCATTTGAAGAAGCATACAATAGGTGTTTCATAATGAAATGGTACTCAGCTTAACTTGAGGAAAACTTGAGGAAATTAACCACATGAATTAGGTAGTTGGCCAAATGCAGAATTTTTTAAAGGAAACTTTATAATGGCCAGGAAGACAATGTAAGTTAAAGGGCATTTGGAGAAACATATCAGATTTTATGTAGAAAGAATTTAGGTGTAGGTTTATTGGGTGCCAAAGATATCACTCAACTGAATAGTTTCCATAGGAATCACTTGATATCGTCCAGGATAAGTTATGAGCATGTCAAGAGCGTATACATGGCAGTAATTAGTTTTTATTCTCCAGAGCCACAACAATTTTATTGAAAGAAGGTAAAGGTTGAACCTGAAGCATATTTTAGAAAGGTTTAAGAAAAATATTTAGAAAGTTAGTCTGTTTATATGCCTGGATCTATTTGTATCTAAGTGTCTGCTTGTCAGAAGTATGCCATTCGCTTATATCATATACTACTGGTTGCATGCCCACAACACATATTTGCTCATTTGTCAGAGAATTCAGTATGAGTCTTTACTTTCTTTTCTTTCATACTATTTGCCATTTCTCGCATCAGCGAGGTAGCGCCAAGAACAGATGAGTGGGCCCCTGAGGGAACATCCCCACCTGGCCCCCTTTTCCGTTCCCTCCCTTGGGAAAAAAAAAATGACAGATGACTGGGCCCCTGAGGGAACATCCTCACCTGGCCCCCTTTTCCGTTCCCTTCCTTGGAAAAAAAAAAAAAAGGATGTGGCAGCAGGTGAAGTATATGAAAAGTGAATGATTGAAAGAGTAACATGAATGGCTAAATATATAGGGAAAAATGAGGGGGTTTAAGTTTATTTTGAGCTGAATGATGATTTGAACCTCCAGTTTGGTAAAGCATAGGAATATCTAAAGAAAAAGACTTTATGTTGAGGAAAAGGTTCTGGTGATATATTTCTGCTTTAGCCTGTTGTATGTCTCTGTGGTGCTGTTCTCAGGTGGTAACAACAGCCAAATAATATGCATGGAAGAGGCAGTTTTTTTTATTATATATATTGTTCTGATAACTTGCATTTTTATCAGAGTCATCGTAAAAGAAATTTTGCTTGAAGTAAGTGCAGTCATTGTGTAGTTAGAGAAAAGATTATTCAGCACATGATGATTTCATATGTTATTTATTTATTTATTTATTTATTTATTTATTTATTTATTTATTTATTTATTTATTTATTTATTTATTTATTTATTTATTTATTTATTTATTTATTTATTTATTTATTTATTTATTTATTTATTTATTTATTTATTTATTTTACTTTGTCTCTGTCTCCCGCGTTAGGAAGGTAGCGCAAGGAAACAGATGAAAGAATGGCCCAACCCACCCACATACACATGTATATACATACATGTCCACACACGCAAATATACATACCTACACAGCTTTCCATGGTTTACCCCAGACGCTTCACATGCCCTGTTCAATCCATTGACAAACATCGACCCCGGTATACCACGTCGTTCCAATTTACTCTATTCCTTGCACGCCTTTCACCCTCCTGCATGCTCAGGCACCGATCACTCAAAATCTTTTTCACTCCATCTTTCCACCCCCAATTAGGTCTCCCACTTCTCTTCGTTCCCTCCACCTCTGACACATATATCCTCTTTGTCACTCTTTCCTCACTCATTCTCTCCATGTGACCAAACCATTTCAAAACACCCTCTTCTGCTCTCTCAACCACAATCTTATTGTTACCACACATCTCTCTTACCCTATTATTACTTACTCGATCAAACTACCTCACACTACATATTGTCCTGAAACATCTCATTTCCAGCACATCCACCCTCCTCTGCACAACTCTATCTATAGCTCACGCCTCGCAACCATATAACATTGTTGGAACCACTATTCCTTCAAAAATACCCATTTTTGCTTTCCGAGATAATGTTCTCGACTTCAAAACATTCTTCAATGCTCCCAGAACTTTCGCCCCCTCCCTCATCCTATGATTCACTTCTGCTTCCATGGTTCCATCCGCTGCCAAATCCACTCCCAGATATCTAAAACACTTCACTTCCTCCAGTTTTTCTCCATTCAAACTTATCTCCCAGTTGACTTGTCCCTCAACCCTACTGTACTCTCAGCTTTCTTCTTTCACACACTTTACCAAACTCAGTCACCAGCTTCTGCAGTTTCTCACATGAATCAGCCAACAGCGCTGTATCACCAGCGAACAACGACTGACTCACTTCCCAAGCTCTCTCATCCCCAACAGACTTCATACTTGCCCCTCTTTCCAAAACTCTTGCATTTAATTCCCCCACTACCCCCTCCACAAACAAATTAAACAACCATGGAGACATCACACACCCCAGCTGCAAACCAACATTTGCTGAGAACCAATCACTTTCCTCTCTTCCTACACATACACATGCCTTATTCTCGATAAAAACTTTTCACTGCTTCTAACAACTTGCCTACCACACCATATATTCTTAATACCTTCCACAGAGCATCTCTATCAACTCTATTTAATGCCTTCTCCAGATCCTTAAATGCTTCACACAAATCCATTTGCTTTCTAAGTATTTCTCACATACATTCTTCAAAGCAAACACCTGATCCACACATCCTCTTCCAATTCTGAAACCACACTGCTCTTCCCCAATCTGATGCTCTGTGCATGCCTTCACCCTCTCAATCAATGCCTTCTCATTTAATTTCCAAATGTAGATTTAATTATTGTATATTATCATCATTACAGGTATATGAAGCTACATAGTGAATACCATGGCCGTGGTGAGAGAACAGTAAAAGAAACTGCTGACTTAGTGGGCTTTAAGCTTCCCAGCGATCCCTACTAATATTGAGGATTTGGTGTATGTTAAGATTTCTTTGAGACTACATGTGTATTTCACAGTTAATTTTAGTTATGTCTCCGGTACAGACACTTTAGCAACATATTTAAGTAAAATAATTCATACTAAAGTAATTGTTAATGACATGAAGGGAATGATTAGTTATACCATTTGTACAACTTCACTGATGATTAATAAACCAGACTTCTTGCTATACTATACACTAATCATTCTGAAACTTGTATTTAGAAAAGGTATTCATAAATGAAGATGTAATAATACAAATGTCAAAGCCTCACCTTCCTCAGTCTAAATTTTGTAACTAAAAATGTGGAATACAGAGAACCTTTTTTCATGAATGAGCCCATTAGTGCAGGGAAAAGAAATGTGATGTTTTAATACAACTTATATTTTGAATTTTTTTATTTTCATAAAGCAATTCTTCATTATATACTTGTGAACAAGTCTCTAATCCACATGCCAAGACCAATTACAGTTTTCAGTACTGTACTGTAATATGTGTATATATATGTTATGCATTGTTGAGAAATTCAGAAAAAATAGTTTAATAATGTTATTGAAAGCCTGTAGATAGCTCAGATTCCAATTTAATGAATATTGAAAAAAAAAAAAAAAAGGATGTGGCAGAGGTGAAGTATATGAAAAGTGATGATTAAAAGAGTAACATGAATGGCTAAATATATAGGGAAAATGAGGGGGTTTAAGTTTATTTTGAGCTGAATGATGATTTGAACCTCCAGTTTGGTAAAGCATAGGAATATCTAAAGAAAAAGACTTTATGTTGAGGAAAAGGTTCTGGTGATATATTCTGCTTTAGCCTGTTGTATGTCTCTGTGGTGCTGTTCTCAGGTGGTAACAACAGCCAAATAATATGCATGGAAGAGGCAGTTTTCTTTTATTATATATATTGTTCTGATAACTTTGCATTTTATCAGAGTCATCGTAAGAAATTTTGCTTGAAGTAAGTGCAGTCATTGTGTAGTTAGAGAAAGATTATTCAGCACATGATGATTTCATATGTTATTTATTTATTTATTTATTTATTTATTTATTTATTTATTTATTTATTTATTTATTTATTTATTTATTTATTTATTTATTTATTTATTTATTTATTTATTTATTTATTTATTTTACTTTGTCTCTGTCTCCCGCGTTAGGAAGGTAGCGCAAGGAAACAGACGAAAGAAATGGCCCAACCCACCCCCATACACATGTATATACATACGTCCACACACGCAAATATACATACCTACACAGCTTTCCATGGTTTACCCCAGACGCTTCACATGCCTTGATTCAATCCACTGACACCACGTCAACCCCGGTATACCACATCGCTCCAATTCACTCTATTCCTTGCCCTCCTTTCACCCTCCTGCATGTTCAGGCCCCAATCACACAAAATCTTTTTCACTCCATCTTTCCACCTCCAATTTGGTCTCCCTCTTCTCCTCGTTCCCTCCACCTCCGACACATATATCCTCTTGGTCAATCTTTCCTCACTCATTCTCTCCATGTGCCCAAACCATTTCAAAACACCCTCTTCTGCTCTCTCAACCACGCTCTTTTTATTTCCACACATCTCTCTTACCCTTACGTTACTTACTCGATCAAACCACCTCACACCACACATTGTCCTCAAACATCTCATTTCCAGCACATCCATCCTCCTGCGCACAACTCTATCCATAGCCCACGCCTCGCAACCATACAACATTGTTGGAACCACTACTCCTTCAAACATACCCATTTTTGCTTTCCGAGATAATGTTCTCGACTTCCACACATTCTTCAAGGCTCCCAGAATTTTCGCCCCCTCCCCCACCCTATGATCCACTTCCGCTTCCATGGTTCCATCCGCTGCCAGATCCACTCCCAGATATCTAAAACACTTCACTTCCTCCAGTTTTTCTCCATTCAAACTCACCTCCCAATTGACTTGACCCTCAACCCTACTGTATCTAATAACCTTGCTCTTATTCACATTTACTCTTAACTTTCTTCTTTCACACACTTTACCAAACTCAGTCACCAGCTTCTGCGGTTTCTCACATGAATCAGCCACCAGCGCTGTATCATCAGCGAACAACAACTGACTCACTTCCCAAGCTCTCTCATCCCCAACAGACTTCATACTTGCCCCTCTTTCCAAAACTCTTGCATTTATGTATATGAGTGGATGGGCCATTCTTTGTCTATTTCCTGGTGCTACCTTGCTGACATGGGGAAACAGCGATTAAGTATAATATAATGATATAAATCTGTGGCTTGGATTACTAAGTATTTCAATGGAAGTATTGTGTGATGACAGAGGAAAAAGACATGACCATTATGTTCTGCTTTCCATGAGGACAGTTTTTATTTGTATCATGCCATGTTAACCAGTCAAGAGTTTTATTTTTCAATGGGATGATCCAGTGGTCAGCCTATTAAAATAATTCTGCTGTATTGGTTGCTGTTATTGGCTCGAGTACTTGATACTTACGTCAATCTCAGCTCGTAACACAGGATGATTGGTAGGTGAGGTTAAGACAGGCCCTGATCAAATGTTCCAATCCTCAAATAGAGTATTGATGATATGCAAAGGGAGCTGTGTCAGGGGGTGTCTAACTTGCAGTAGTCCTTTCAATACCTCGTAGGTAATATTTCCTTACAAAACATAGGTGAGGCTTTTTTTGATCCTCAGTCCTCATAACCACAGCTACTGCATGTGTACTTCATTCAGTTCTGTACAGAGATTTTTGCAATGTCAAAGCAGTAATGCAGACAGGGTATAGTTTCTCATTAGCCCATGAGGCTGTTCACTAGACTTAGTGACAGATCTTTTAGACCCATCACTGTTTGAAACTGTTACTGAACATATCTCTTCAAAGAGAAATGCAGGTGGGAGACAGTGAGTTGGGGTATGCTATTCCTAATCGGAGAAGCAGTAATGGAAGAGGGCCCTTTCGCTCATTCCATCCCTCATTCTAAGTTTGCCTCTGGCAATGGCAGATGCACTCTTTCAAGGCCACTGAGTGAGGTCTTTAGTCTGCTTTCCCCTGATACTGCTCCTTTCCAGTTGTGGGTCGTCTCTACAATTGAACACTTGGGTGTATTTAGTGAATGTGTTCAGGGGTGGAGTTGGAAATCAGACACCCTGTCAGGAAAAGTTTAGGACATCCCCACACTTACCTATTACAGGAATACATAGATGATAGGCAATGACATCTTGTAGCCTACTGGTAATGGGGGCCAGTTTTATTGATACTTTTTTGACCAAAAAAAGGGACTCGCACAGAAATCTTTCAGGGGATCTGTCTTTTATATATATCCAGATCTAAAAGCACTGGTTCAAGATGAACACCTGACATTCTTTACTGATAAGCAACTGTATTATCAAACTAGGTGTTAAGGATGAAAACTGGTTGTGAATGGTTTAGCCTTTGAAGTTGGTGCACAGACCTGGTAGCGCAGGGTCTTAGTCCAAGGTCTGTGATGATAACTTACAGACATCTGCCAATCAAAATTTGCTGCAGAACTTTGAGTCCTGGACACCTTTCTTCCCGCCCAGACCCTTGCATGGCTAGGAATAGATTAGAATACTCAGACTGGAATTCTTTTTTCTGGGACAAAGCTCAGGATTACAAAATTGTTGTGATGAGAAGGTGCAGATTACATACAGGCCTCCTTGGCATCTCCACATAGACTGAGCAGTGTATGGAAAAAAATGTGTCATAGCATCTGGTAAGAATCCATGGGATGCCACTACATGCATCACTGGCTGTATATTTCATCTGAAGGCAGAGTCAAAGAACTGAGAATTATTTTGTCATTTATGTAAGCACCCAGCCACAGAGAACAGAAAATGAATTATAGTAATGTATACAAAGCAGGAACAGCAAATGGGATAAATCTAGTTCATTGTGAATGAAATTTTACAATTTTTTTTATTTCACAGAATAAAATCTGGGGGTGAGCTTTCAAATTTAAGGATCACAGTAGCCCTCAACCTTTGCAACCAGCTAACCAGATTTCCAAACTACCGCCTCCAACAGTATACCTCACCAGAAAATACATTCCTCTCCAACACTGCAAACAAGGATCATCTGAGGAAGATAACACAAACTCTTCCCTAACCACTTGCACATTCTGTTAACACTTCAACTAACCCACCCAACTCAAACAGCCACTATAAAACACATAAAGAAAGACTGGCCAGCACTCACACTATACAAAGAAAGCAAGTTTCAAAACGCTTGCTAAATAACTTCCTTTCTCTACTAGACCATGCCATCTTTTGCTTCAACTCTAACAAAATTGCACTTACCACAAGGACATAGAAAGCAATATACCACAAATTTCATACCACAAATTGCAGACTTGAAAGAGCAAAGAAACGTGGTCAGTCAAAACCTCTCCATCAAAAGTCCAAAACACAAATCTAATCTTTGAATAACACCATCTCTATATAACAAGCTCTTGCTACTTCCAAAATACTATGAACCACATGTCCAAACTTTTAACGACACCATCTCTAACCAACAAACTGGGGCTACTTCCTAACCACTGTGAACCACAAAACAACTCTAATGAACGATTAAGAAAATGCACACCCTCTACCTCATACGAACACAAATAGTATCATTAAACTACTAGTTCAAATTTAGTCACATACCATCCACATCCTTGAGCACAACAGTTAACATAAACCACACAAAATTTACCCTGAAACAATTGCTCACTCACCCTTCACTACTAGTTACATTGAAAAAATTCATTAAAACCAACTCATTTAAAGGCTCCCAAATATCTTAAAAGCTCCAGCAAAGTAACCATAATGAACCCTCCAAACGACCCAATTCCCTCTTCTGCTATCACCCTTCTGTCACCAATACACAAATTCACTTCAAAACCCTCACCCTTTACGGTGGGGTGCCCCAGGAAGCAGTACTCTCTCCAATCCTCTTAATCCCTTCTTACATGACCTTTCGCCCCTTGCAGACCACAGTGTGAATGTCCTCTCAGACGCAGAGAACCTAACATTACAACACCATAACACTCCTGACCCATAACATTACAACACACACTTGAAACATTGGCCCGCTCAAAACAGAATGCCCCATTCCCCGCAGAAATCATAATCACTCTCCTAACATTGGATATACAGGTTGAAGCTCTTTAATTCGGTAACCTTGGGACCTGACCATTGCCAGACCACAGAAAATTCCGGAAAAGAGAATTTGACTCCTAAGGAAACCCCCTAAATAAACATATGCCCAACCCTAGTCTTGCCAGCTCATTCCACATACATATTGCTGTGTTATCAAAGGTAGAGCAAAGCTGAAAACGGGAAATGATGTAACCATTAATGCTTCCAGACAAGGTTTTTATTGTTATATCAGAAGTACCCCCAGATGGAGACTCCTCTATATCTTGGGCAAGGATTTTTCGTGGCAATATAACGCTAATACAGGGCAGATTCGTCAGCATTATATACTTGGTCTGGGGCTAAGTTTCTCGTTGCCACTAGCGGTGGAAAATTCATCCACAAACTTTGTCGCAGCTTTGTGACGAGTAGTTAATGTAACGAACGACCATAGATTGGCAGTTGGCTTTGGTTGACTTTTGTTACTGTTTCAAAGTTTTCCGAAACTTAAACTTTTCTGGCTTTCATTTTCAGCAAAAAAACTGAATATAAGAAATTAACAGGACTGTTGATTAGCTCGGCTGCAGCGTAAACAGATTTAGGCGCCTTACTGCTACTAACAGATTGCCGTGATGGCAGATTCACAAACTAATGGCAGCAAATTCAAAACGTGCCGGACCATGGAAGTTACCGGATGTCGCCGGATTAGAGAAGTACAACCTGTACATGAACTCAACCTGGACCCTCTCATGACCTTGAATGGTTAACCACTCTCACTCGATAGCACTACAGACTGGTCATCCATCCCATGAGAAGTAAACATGACTAAGCTACATGCCACATAAATCATGATTGTCAGCACAATCACCAGCTGTCGAGCAACCAAAAACACTCGAGACTTACACGACAAAACAAAAGTACATTTGATACAATCACTTATTTCTTTGCAAGAGCATTAGAACCCTTCTTCTTAGATCATCCCATAACAAATAACCAACCCCCCCTAGGAGAAAAATAGAAAAAATTTTCCCTCTAAGACAGTTCAGCAATCTACGCTCAGAGAAATCCCAACACAACAAAAACAAAAACAGACAAAAACACATACATTCAAGCAATGAGCAGACAAGCACCAAACAAATGCCTTCCCAACCCTATATCAAACTT
>NC_092233.1:54188825-54271325 GCF_036320965.1 Panulirus ornatus
TGCTAGAGGAATGATTTGGAATTGGGTGCTATGGAAGTGTTTTGTTTTAAGGCTAGACTTAATGAGGATGTTGGTCTAAATGAACCAATTTAGTGTTGAAAGTAAGCTATACAAAGATAAGTGTGGTAGTTCATGTATTATCTGAACATCCTGGGTATGGGTTATGGGTGTGTTTGAATAAAATAAAGAGCCTGTACATGCCTGGTTCACCCACTGGAACTAGGACTTAAGTTGATGATATATAGATTGATAAACATGAAGAAGGTTGAAAGGCATGCACAGGATATAGTGAACTGTGGTGATGTGGTATACAGGGGGTATACAGCATATGAAAAAGCTCGGTCAAACCATAGATAGGTTTATGGGGCCTGGTTGTGGACAGGGGGCAACAGTGTCCCTGTATTACACAAAACATCTAGAGAAAGGATGTGAGAGAATAAGGCCTATCTTCATTTGTTCCCAGCGCCACCTTGCTAATTTAGAAAACAGTGTATGGAAATATATGTATCTATATTCATTATATCAAATCACCATTTCCCACGTCAGCGAGGTATTGTTAGGAAACCCGAAGAAAAACACATCCACTCAATTACACACATACATACATATGCACTTATACATATACATACACATACATATATATATTATCCCTGGGGATAGGGGAGAAAGAATACTTCCTACGTATTCCCTGCGTGTCGTAGAAGGTGACTAAAAGGGGAGGGAGCGGGGGGCTGGGAATCCTCCCCTCTCATTGTTTTTTTTTAATTTTCCAAAAGAAGGAACAGAGAAGGGGGCCAGGTGAGGATATTCCCTCAAAGGCCCAGTTCTCTGTTCTTAACGCTACCTCGCTAATGCGGGAAATGGCGAATAGTTTGAAAGAAAAGGACTGATGATTGGGAATACCTGGTTTAAAAAGCGAGATATACATAAGTATACTTATGTAAGTAGGAGAGATGGCCAAAGAGAGTTATTGGATTACGTGTTAATTGACAGGCGCGCGAAAGAGAGACTTTTGGATGTTAATGTGCTGAGAGGTGCAACTGGAGGGATGTCTGATCATTATCTTGTGGAGGCTAAGGTGAAGATTTGTATGGGTTTTCAGAAAAGAAGAGTGAATGTTGGGGTGAAGAGGGTGGTGAGAGTGAGTGAGCTTGGGAAGGAGACTTGTGTGAGGAAGTACCAGGAGAGACTGAGTACAGAATGGAAAAAAGTGAGAACAATGGAAGTAAGGGGAGTGGGGGAGGAATGGGATGTATTTAGGGAATCAGTGATGGATTGCGCAAAAGATGCTTGTGGCATGAGAAGAGTGGGAGGTGGGTTGATTAGAAAGGGTAGTGAGTGGTGGGATGAAGAAGTAAGAGTATTAGTGAAAGAGAAGAGAGAGGCATTTGGACGATTTTTGCAGGGAAAAAATGAAATTGAGTGGGAGATGTATAAAAGAAAGAGACAGGAGGTCAAGAGAAAGGTGCAAGAGGTGAAAAAAAGGGCAAATGAGAGTTGGGGTGAGAGAGTATCATTAAATCTTAGGGAGAATAAAAAGATGTTCTGGAAGGAGGTAAATAAAGTGCGTAAGACAAGGGAGCAAATGGGAACTTCAGTGAAAGGCGCAAATGGGGAGGTGATAACAAGTAGTGGTGATGTGAGAAGGAGATGGAGTGAGTATTTTGAAGGTCTGTTGAATGTGTTTGATGATAGAGTGGCAGATATAGGGTGTTTTGGTCGAGGTGGTGTGCAAAGTGAGAGGGTTAGGGAAAATGATTTGGTAAACAGAGAAGAGGTACTAAAAGCTTTGCGGAAGATGAAAGCCGGCAAGGCAGCAGGTTTGGATGGTATTGCAGTGGAATTTATTAAAAAAGGGGGTGACTGTATTGTTGACTGGTTGGTAAGGTTATTTAATGTATGTATGACTCATGGTGAGGTGCCTGAGGATTGGCGGAATGCGTGCATAGTGCCATTGTACAAAGGCAAAGGGGATAAGAGTGAGTGCTCAAATTACAGAGGTATAAGTTTGTTGAGTATTCCTGGTAAATTATATGGGAGGATATTGATTGAGAGGGTGAAGGCATGTACAGAGCATCAGATTGGGGAAGAGCAGTGTGGTTTCAGAAGTGGTAGAGGATGTGTGGATCAGGTGTTTGCTCTGAAGAATGTATGTGAGAAATACTTAGAAAAGCAAATGGATTTGTATGTAGCATTTATGGATCTGGAGAAGGCATATGATAGAGTTGATAGAGATGCTCTGTGGAAGGTATTAAGAATATATGGTGTGGGAGGCAAGTTGTTAGAAGCAGTGAAAATTTTTATCGAGGATGTAAGGCATGTGTACGTGTAGGAAGAGAGGAAAGTGATTGGTTCTCAGTGAATGTAGGTTTGCGGCAGGGGTGTGTGATGTCTCCATGGTTGTTTAATTTGTTTATGGATGGGGTTGTTAGGGAGGTAAATGCAAGAGTTTTGGAAAGAGGGGCAAGTATGAAGTCTGTTAGGGATGAGAGAGCTTGGGAAGTGAGTCAGTTGTTGTTCGCTGATGATGCAGCGCTGGTGGCTGATTCATGTGAGAAACTGCAGAAGCTGGTGACTGAGTTTGGTAAAGTGTGTGAAAGAAGAAAGTTAAGAGTAAATGTCAATTGGGAGGTGAGTTTGAATGGAGAAAAACTGGAGGAGGTGAAGTGTTTTAGATATCTGGGAGTGGATCTGGCAGCGGATGGAACCATGGAAGCGGAAGTGGATCATAGGGTGGGGGAGGGGGCGAAAATTCTGGGAGCCTTGAAGAATGTGTGGAAGTCGAGAACATTATCTCGGAAAGCAAAAATGGGTATGTTTGAAGGAATAGTGGTTCCAACAATGTTGTATGGTTGCGAGGCGTGGGCTATGGATAGAGTTGTGCACAGGAGGATGGATGTGCTGGAAATGAGATGTTTGAGGACAATGTGTGGTGTGAGGTGGTTTGATCGAGTAAGTAACGTAAGGGTAAGAGAGATGTGTGGAAATTAAAAGAGCGTGGTTGAGAGAGCAGAAGAGGGTGTTTTGAAATGGTTTGGGCACATGGAGAGAATGAGTGAGGAAAGATTGAGCAAGAGGATATATGTGTCGGAGGTGGAGGGAACGAGGAGAAGAGGGAGACCAAATTGGAGGTGGAAAGATGGAGCGAAAAAGATTTTGTGTGATCGGGGCCTGAACATGCAGGAGGGTGAAAGGAGGGCAAGGAATAGAGTGAATTGGAGCGATGTGGTATACCGGGGTTGACGTGCTGTCAGTGGATTGAATCAAGGCATGTGAAGCGTCTGGGGTAAACCATGGAAAGCTGTGTAGGTATGTATATTTGCGTGTGTGGACGTATGTATATACATGTGTATGGGGGGGGTTGGGCCATTTCTTTCGTCTGTTTCCTTGCGCTACCTCGCAAACGCGGGAGACAGCGACAAAGTATAAAAAAAAAAAAAAAAAAAAAAAAAAAATATATATATATATATATATATCAACATATACATATATACACACATATACATATACCTTAACAGACATATACATATATATTCATGTACATATTTATATTCGCTTGCCTTCACCCATTCCCGGTGCCACCCTGCCCCACAGGAAACTGCATCGCCTCCCTCTGCATCAGTGAGGTAGCATCAGGCAAAACACACAAAACAGCCTACATTCGTTCACACTTAGTCTCTTACCATCCTATGTAATGCACCAAAACCACAACTCCCCATCCACATCCAGGCACCACAGAACAGTCTATAATTTACCCTAGATGCTTCACATGCCTAGGTTCAGTCCACTGACAGCACTGACCCAGGCATACAAAATCGCTCCTATTTACTCTATTCCTTGCATACCTCTCACCTTCCTGCATGTTCAGGCCTCGATCGCTCAAAATCTTTTTCACTCCATCCTCTCACCTCCAAACTGATCTGTCGCTTCTCCTTAATCCCACCACCTCTGACATATATATCCTCTTTGTCAACCTTTCCTCATTCATTCTCTCCATATGTCCAAACCATTTCAACACACCCTCTTCTGCTCTCTCAACCACACTCTTTTTATTACAAGACACACCTCTCTTACCCTCAAACATTTCATTTCCAATACATCCATCCTCCTCCATACAACCATATCTATAGACCATGCCTCGCAACCATATAACACTGTTGGAACTACTATTCATTTAAACACTCATTTTTGCTCTTCAAGATAATTTTCTCTCCTTGCACACATCTTTCGTTGCTCCCAGAACCTTTGGCCCCTCCTCCACCCAATGACTTGCTTCCCCTTCCATGGTTCCATTTGCTGCTACATCCACTCCTAGATATCTAAAACACTTAACTTCTTCCAATTTTTCTCCATTCAAGCTCACATCCCAACTAACTTGTCCCTCAACCCTGCTGAACCTAATAACTGTTCTTAATCACATTTTCTCTAAACTTTTTCCTTTCACACACTTTCTCAAACTCAATCACTAACTTCTGTAGTTTGTCACTTGAATCAGCCCCCAGTGTTGTATCATAGGCGAACAACAACTGACACTTCCCAAGGCCTCTCATCCCCCACAAACTGCATACTCACCCCTCTCTCCAAAACTCTTGTATTCACCTCCCTAACCACCCAATAAGTAAACAAATCAAACAACCATGGTGACATCAAACACTCCTGCCACAGAACGACCTTCACTGGAAACCATAAACTCTCCTCTCTTCCTACTTGTAAACATGCCTTACACCCTTGATCAAAACTTCTCACTGATTCTAGCAACTTACATCTCACACCATATATTCTTAATACCTTCCACAAAGCATCTAAATATAAATAAACAAATAATAAATAAACAAATCAAACAACCATGGTGACATTAAACACTCCCGCCACAAAACGACCTTCACTGGAAACCATAAACTCTCCTCTCTTCCTATTTGTAAACATGCCTTACATCCTTGATCAAAACTTCTCACTGGTTCTAGCAACTTACATCTCACACCATATATTCTTAATACCTTCCACAAAGCATCTACATAAACCCTATCATATGCTTTTTCCAGATCCATAGATGCAACACAAATCCACCTGTTTTTCTAGGTATTTCTCACACACATTCTTCAAAGACAAACACCTGATCCACATATCCTCTACCACTTCTGAAACCACACTGCTCTTCCCCAGTTTGATGCTTTGTACAGCCTTTAACCTCTCAATCAATACCCTCCCATGCAATTTTCAGGTATACTCAACAAACTTATACCTCTGTAGTTTGAACACTCACCTTTATCACCTTTACATTTGTAAAATGGCACCATACATGCATTCTGCCAATCCTCAGGCATTTCACCATGATCCATACATACAATGAATATCCTTACCAACCAATGAACAACACATTCACCCCCTTAATAAATTCCACTGCAATACCATCCACTCCTGCTGCCTTGCCATATTTCATCTTATACAAGGCTTTCATCACCTCTTCTTTCACCACCAAAACACACTCCCTGACTTTCATTTTGCACACCACCCCAGCCAAAACACTCTACATCTGCCTCTCAATCATCAAACACATTCAACAATCCTTCAAATTACTCACTCCATCTCCTCCTCACTCCATCACTACCAGCTATAACTTCCCCCCTTGCCCCCTTCATTGATGTTCCCATTTGTTCTCTTGTCTTTCACATATTATTCACTTCTTTCCACAACATCTTTTTATATTCCCTCAAGTTTAATGATACTCTCTCAACCCCAAATCTCATGAGTCCTCTTTTTCAACCACTGCACCTTCCTCTTGACCTCCTGCTGCTTTCTCTTATACATTTCCCATTTATTTGCATTCCTTTATTGTAAGTACTATCCAAATGCCTCTCTCTCTACTTTCACTAGCAACTTTACTTTTTTACCCCATCACTCACTAAACTTTCTAATCTGCCCACCTGCCATTTTTCTCATGCCACATGCATCCCTTGCACAGGCAATCACTGCTTCCCTATATACATCCAATTCCTCACCCACTTCTCTCATGTCATTTGCTCTCACCTTTTGCCATTCTACACTCCATCTCTCCAGGTATTTCTTCACATATCTCCTTCCAAAGCTCACTTATCTCACCACTCTCTTCTCCCCGACATTCTCTCTTCTTTTTTGAAGACCTCAACAAATCTTCACTTTCACCACCAGAAGATCAGACACCCCACTATCTCTCCCTCTCAGCACATTTACATCCAAAAGTCTCTCACAGGTCTATCAGTTAATATGTAATCTAATAATGTTGTTAGAAGCAGTGAAAAGTTTTTATCGAGGATGTAAGGCATGTGTACGTGTAGGAAGAGAGGAAAGTGATTGGTTCTCAGTGAATGTAGGTTTGCGGCAGGGGTGTGTGATGTCTCCATGGTTGTTTAATTTGTTTATGGATGGGGTTGTAAAGGAGGTAAATGCAAGAGTCCTGGAAAGAGGGGCAAGTATGAAGTCTGTTGGGGATGAGAGAGCTTGGGAAGTGAGTCAATTGTTGTTCGCTGATGATACAGCGCTGGTGGCTGATTCATGTGAGAAACTGCAGAAGCTGGTGACTGAGTTTGGTAAAGTGTGTGGAAGAAGAAAGTTGAGAGTAAATGTGAATAAGAGCAAGGTTATTAGGTACAGTAGGGGTGAGGGTCAAGTCAATTGGGAGGTGAGTTTGAATGGAGAAAAACTGGAGGAAGTGAAGTGTTTTAGATATCTGGGAGTGGATCTGTCAGCGGATGGAACCATGGAAGCGGAAGTGGATCATAGGGTGGGGGAGGGGGCGAAAATTTTGGGAGCCTTGAAAAATGTGTGGAAGTCGAGAACATTATCTCGGAAAGCAAAAATGGGTATGTTTGAGGGAATAGTGGTTCCAACAATGCTGTATGGTTGCGAGGCGTGGGCTATGGATAGAGATGTGCGCAGGAGGATGGATGTGCTGGAAATGAGATGTTTGAGGACAATGTGTGGTGTGAGGTGGTTTGATCGAGTAAGTAACGTAAGGGTAAGAGAGATGTGTGGAAATAAAAAGAGCGTGGTCGAGAGAGCAGAAGAGGGTGTTTTGAAATGGTTTGGGCACATGGAGAGAATGAGTGAGGAGAGATTGACCAAGAGGATATATGTGTCGGAGGTGGAGGGAATGAGGAGAAGAGGGAGACCAAATTGGAGGTGGAAAGATGGAGTGAAAAAGATTTTGTGTGATCGGGGCCTGAACATGCAGGAGGGTGAAAGGAGGGCAAGAAATAGAGTGAATTGGAGTCATGTGGTATACAGGGGTTGACGTGCTGTCAGTGGATTGAAGCAAGGCATGTGAAGCGTCTGGGGTAAACCATGGAAAGCTGTGTAGGTATGTATATTTGCGTGTCTGGACATGTGTATGTACATGTGTATGGGGGGGGGGGTTGGGCCATTTCTTTCGTCTGTTTCCTTGCGCTACCTCGCAAACGCGGGAGACAGCGACAAAGTATAAAAAAAAAAAAAAAAAAAAAAAAAAATAATGCCCATTCACCATCCCTCCTACTCACATACGTATACTTGCATATATCTCTCTTTTTAACCAGGTATTCCCAATCACCAGTCTTTTTTCAGCACACAAATCCACAAGCTTTTTATTTCCATTCACAACACTGAATACCCCATGCACACCAATTATACCCTCATCTGCCACATTATTCACCTTTGCATTCAAATCACCCATCACTAATACTTGGTCTCATGCACCAAAACTAATGACACACCATAGAAGTGAAAGTGTCATATGGTGGAGGAGGACACGATGGTTCTGGGAGTGATGAAGAATGCGCGGAAAGAGGGAATGTTATCTTGGAGAGCAAAAATGGGTATATTTGAAGGAATAGAAGTTACAACAACATTACATGGTTGTGAGGCAAATATATGTGACAGCACCATGACACCATAGTAGTAACGAAATATGCAACACTACATTAAAAAACTGGAACAATGACTTACCAAGAACAGAATCTCGACATCTTCACAGAAGTCTTCCATCACTCTTCTAACCCCAGACAGACATGAATCCAGCTCACACACTCTTGTCACCTTGAATGGACAATCCTTCCCACTAAACAAAAGAACAACCATTCTAGGCATTACATATGACACACACATGACATTCACTCCCACACCAATAACATTAGCACAAAAGCAACAAACAGACTAAATGCTCTCAGAACATTACATGGCACCAGATTTGGAAGGAAAAAGGAAAATATCCTCAAGAAACAATTTATCTGCTTCACTTCAAACTATGCCTCACCTTCCTAGTCTTCAATCTTTTAAGAAGCAAATATAACATAGATGCAAACCACACAAAACTATTACACTCAGAGCAATCATTAGCTGCCTGGCAACCACAAACACTTAACTACTTCACAATAACACAAAGACCCTACCACTACATTCCCACCTTGACATGTTCAGCATTTAATTCTATACAACAACAGTAGCCCCCTTCCACCCAACCACTCTTTAACTAACCACCAACTCCCGAGTAAAAAATAAAAAGCCTACCCTTGCTTCACAATTCAGTAACCTTTACCAACAGATCCCCCACCCTAAACAAATATGAAACTGACAAAACAAATACACACTGAAATAACCCAACAAGCAATAAACAAACACCATCCTAGCTTGGTCTTAAACTCCAACCCACCAGACATGCACCCATAAGAAACCACACCCACCTGCTTACACACTGGACATCACCCATCACTACAACTACACTGTTTCAACATATCTTAAGACCCTCCATGCCCAGGATACAATGGCCATAGTTAAGACTGAACACTTACTACCCAACTGCCCTGTAGTCTCTATACATAAACACACACACACATTACAACACTTAATTACCTATTGTCCCAACCAGTGGATGTGGCTAGCTTCTTGAGTGGTTCAGGAGTCTCATAATGATAGACAGGATTCCTGGGTCAGGAAATAATATAGTTCTGTACACAGCTTACCTCCAAAAGTGAAGCTCAAATCCTGGACATTTATCCCCACACTTGTTACATTTGGCTCCAGCTCCTAAGTCATGCGCTAGTCGTGGTTTCCGCTTCCTCCGATTTTCTATATCAAAGATGTATGGATTTGGTCGCACACTACTAATTTCATTTGACATGATGGTGGCTTGCGATAAGTCTGTAAAAAAGTATTTGCTTTCATACAAAAGTTGTACTTAATGATAACACTACGGTGTCTAAATAAATTTTACATAAAAAATGTATGCAATGCAATTAGAGGAGATGCCATGATAAAGGTCTGAGTACATCAGTTCACAAAAAACTAGCTTATAACTGTATCATCAGCGAACAACAACTGACTCACTTCCCAAGCTCTCTCATCCACAACAGACTGCATGCTTGCCCCTCTCTCCAAAACTCTTGCATTCACCTCCCTAACAACCTCATTCATAAACAAATTAAACAACCATGGAGACATCACACACCCCTGCCGCAAATCAACATTCACTGAGAACCAATCACTTTCCTCTCTTCCTACTCGTACACATACCTTACTTCCTCAATTAAAACTTTTCACTGCTTCTAACAACTTACCTCCCACACCATGTATTCTTAATACCTTCCACAGAGCATCTCTATCAACTCTATCATATGCCTTCTCTAGATCAATAAATGCTACATACAAATCCATTTGCTTAGAATTTCTAAGTATTTCTCACATACATTCTTCAAAGGAAACACCTGATCCACACATCCTCTACCACTTCTGAAACCACACTGCTCTTCCCCAATCTGATGCTCTGTACATGCCTTCACCCTCTCAATCAATACCCTCCCATATAATTTCCCAGGAATACTCAACAAACTTATACCTCTGTAATTTGAGCACTCACCTTTATCCCCTTTGCCTTTGTACAATGGCACTATGCATGCATTCTGCCAATCCTCAAGCACCTCACCATGAGTCATCCATACATTAAATATCCTTACCAACCAGTCAACTACACAGTCACCCCCATTTTTAATAAATTCAAGTGCAATATTGTCCGCAAAGCTTTTACTACCTATTCTCTGTTTACCAAATCATTCTCCTTAACCCTCTCCCTTTGCACACCACCTCGACCAAAACACCCTATATCTGCCACTCTATCAACAAACACATTCAACAAACCTTCAAAATACTCACTCCATCTCCTTCTCACATCACCACTACTTGTTATCACCTCCCCATTAGCCCCTTTCACCGATGTTCCCATTTGTTCTCTTGTCTTACGCACTTTATTTACCTCCTTCCAAAACATCTTTTTATTCTCCCTAAAATTTAATGATACTCTCACCCCACCTCTCATTTGCCCTCTGTTTCACCTCTTGCACCTTTCTCTTGACCTCCTGCCTCTTTCTTTTATACATCTCACACTCATTTGCACTATTTCCCTGCAAAACTTGTCCAAATGCCTCTCTCTTCTCTTTCACTAATAATCTTACTTCATCCCACCACTTACTACCCTTTTTAATCTTCCTACCTCCCTTGCTTCTCATGCCACAAGCATCTTTTGTGCAAGCCATCATTGCTTCCCTAAATACATCCCATTCCTCCCCCACTCCCCTTACATCCTTTGCTCTCACCTTCTTCCATTCAGCACTCAGTCTCTCCTGGTGCTTCCTCACACAAGTCTCCTTCCCAAGCTCACTTACTCTAACCACTCTCTTCACCCCAACATTCTCTCTTCTTTTCTGAAAACCTCTACAAATCTTCACCTTCGCCTCTACAAGGTAATGATCAGACATCCCTCCAGTTGAACCTCTCAGCACATTAACATCCAAAAGTCTCTCTTTCACATGCCAATCAATTAACAGGTAATCTAATAACACTCTCTGACCATCTCTCCTACTTACATACATATACTTATGTATATCTCTCTTTCTAAACCAGGTATTCCCAATCACCAGTCCTTCAACACACAAATCTACAAGCTCTCTCATCCCCAACAGACTTCATACTTGCCCCTCTTTCCAAAACTCTTGCATTTACCTCCCTAACAACCCCATCCATAAACAAATTAAACAACCATGGAGACATCACACACCCCTGCCGCAAACCTACATTCACTGAGAACCAATCACTTTCCTCTCTTCCTACACGTACACATGCCTTACATCCTCGATAAAAACTTTTCACTGCTTCTAACAACTTTCCTCCCACACCATATATTCTTAATACCTTCCACAGAGCATCTGTATCAACTCTATCATATGCTTTCTCCAGATCCATAAATGCTACATACAAATCCATTTGCTTTTCTAAGTATTTCTCACATACATTCTTCAAAGCAAACACCTGATCCACACATCCTCTACCACTTCTGAAACCACACTGCTCTTCCCCAATCTGATGCTCTGTACATGCCTTCACCCTCTCAATCAATACCCTCCCATATAATTTACCAGGAATACTCAACAAACTTATACCTCTGTAATTTGAGCACTCACTCTTATCCCCTTTGCCTTTGTACAATGGCACTATGCACGCATTCCGCCAATCCTCAGGCACCTCACCATGAGTCATACATACATTAAATAACCTTACCAACCAGTCAACAATACAGTCACCCCCTTTTTTAATAAATTCCACTGCAATACCATCCAAACCTGCTGCCTTGCCGGCTTTCATCTTCCGCAAAGCTTTCACTACCTCTTCTCTGTTTACCAAATCATTTTCCCTAACCCTCTCACTTTGCACACCACCTCGACCAAAACACCCTATATCTGCCACTCTATCATCAAACACATTCAACAAACCTTCAAAATACTCACTCCATCTCCTTCTCACATCACCACTATATATATATATATATATATATATATATATATATATATATATATATATATATATATATATATTTTTTTTTTTTTATTTCAAACTATTCGCCATTTCCCGCGTTAGCAAGGTAGCGTTAAGAACAGAGGACTGGGCCTTTTTTGGAATATCCTCACCTGGCCCCCTCTGTTCCTTCTTTTGGAAAATTAAAAAAGAAAAAAAAAACGAGAGGGGAGGATTTCCAGCCCCCCGCTCCCTCCCCTTTTAGTCGCCTTCTACGACACGCAGGGAATACGTGGGAAGTATATATATATATATATATATATATATATATATATATATATATATATATATATATATATATATTTTTTTTTTTCTTTTTTTTTTTTGTCGGTCTCCCGTGTTTGTGAGGTAGCGCAAGGAAACAGACGAAAGAAATGGCCCAACCCACCCCCATACACATGTATATACATACGTCCACACACGCAAACATACATACCTACACAGTTTTCCATGGTTTACCCCAGACGCTTCACATGCCCTGATTCAATCCACTGACAGCACGTCAACCCCGGCATACCACATCGATCCAATTCACTCTATTCCTTGCCCTCCTTTCACCCTCCTGCATGTTCAGGCCCCGATCACACAAAATCATTTTCACTCCATCTTTCCACCTCCAATTTGGTCTCCCACTTCTTTTTTTAATCTTTTTTTTTAATTTTTTTTTTTTTCAATTTTCCAAAAGAAGGAACAGAGAAGGGGGCCAGGTGAGGATATTCCCTCAAAGGCCCAGTCCTCTGTTCTCAACGCTACCTCGCTATCATGGGAAATGGCGAATAGTATGCAAAGGTGAGTAATGTGGCAGTTGAGGGAATAATTGGTATACATGGGGTGTTCAGTGTTGTAAATGGAAATGGTGAAGAGATTGTATATTTATGTGCTGAAAAAGGACTGATGATTGGGAATACCTGGTTTAAAAAGCGAGATATACATAAGTATACTTATGTAAGTAGGAGAGATGGCCAGAGAGCGTTATTGGATTACGTGTTAATTGACAGGCGCGCGAAAGAGAGACTTTTGGATGTTAATGTGCTGAGAGGTGCAACTGGAGGAATGTCTGATCATTATCTTGTGGAGGCTAAGGTGAAGATTTGTATGGGTTTCCAGAAAAGAAGAGTGAATGTTGGGGTGAAGAGGGTGGTGAGAGTAAGTGAGCTTGGGAAGGAGACTTGTGTGAGGAAGTACCAGGAGAGACTGAGTACAGAATGGAAAAAGGTGAGAACAATGGAAGTAAGGGGAGTGGGGGAGGAATTGGATGTATTTAGGGAATCAGTGATGGATTGCGCAAAAGATGCTTGTGGCATGAGAAGAGTGGGAGGTGGGTTGATTAGAAAGGGTAGTGAGTGGTGGGATGAAGAAGTAAGAGTATTAGTGAAAGAGAAGAGAGAGGCATTTGGACGATTTTTGCAGGGAAAAAATGAAATTGAGTGGGAGACGTATAAAAGAAAGAGACAGGAGGTCAAGAGAAAGGTGCAAGAGGTGAAAAAAAAGGGCAAATGAGAGTTGGGGTGAGAGAGTATCATTAAATTTTAGGGAGAATAAAAAGATGTTCTGGAAGGAGGTAAATAAAGTGCGTAAGACAAGGGAGCAAATGGGAACTTCAGTGAAGGGCGCAAATGGGGAGGTGATAACAAGTAGTGGTGATGTGAGAAGGAGATGGAGTGAGTATTTTGAAGGTTTGTTGAATGTGTTTGATGATAGAGTGGCAGATATAGGGTGTTTTGGTCGAGGTGGTGTGCAAAGTGAGAGGGTTAGGGAAAATGATTTGGTAAACAGAGAAGAGGTAGTGAAAGCTTTGCGGAAGGTGAAAGCCGGCAAGGCAGCAGGTTTGGATGGTATTGCAGTGGAATTTATTAAAAAAGGGGGTGACTGTATTGTTGACTGGTTGGTAAGGTTATTTAATGTATGTATGACTCATGGTGAGGTGCCTGAGGATTGGCGGAATGTGTTCATAGTGCCATTGTACAAAGGCAAAGGGGATAAGAGTGAGTGCTCGAATTACAGAGGTATAAGTTTGTTGAGTATTCCTGGCAAATTGTATGGGAGGGTATCGATTGAGAGGGTGAAGGCATGTACAGAGCATCAGATTGGGGAAGAACAGTGTGGTTTCAGAAGTGGTAGAGGATGTGTGGATCAGGTGTTTCCTTTGAAGAATGTATGTGAGAAATACTTAGAAAAGCAAATGGATTTGTATGTAGCATTTATGGATCTGGAGAAGGCATATGATAGAGTTGATAGAGATGCTCTGTGGAAGGTATTAAGAATATATGGTGTGGGAGGCAAGTTGTTAGAAGCAGTGAAAAGTTTTGATCGAGGATGTAAGGCATGTGTACGTGTAGGAAGAGAGGAAAGTCACTGGTTCTCAGTGAATGTAGGTTTGCGGCAGGGGTTTGTGATGTCTCCATGGTTGTTTAATTTGTTTATGGATGGGGTTGTTAGGGAGGTGAATGCAAGAGTTTTGGAAAGAGGGGCAAGTATGAAGTCTGTTGGGGATGAGAGAGCTTGGGAAGTGAGTCAGTTGTTGTTCGCTGATGATACAGCACTGGTGGCTGATTCATGTGAGAAACTGCAGAAGCTGGTGACTGAGTTTGGTAAAGTGTGTGAAAGAAGAAAGTTAAGAGTAAATGTGAATAAGAGCAAGGTTATTAGGTACAGTAGGGTTGAGGGTCAAGTCAATTGGGAGGTGAGTTTGAATGGAGAAAAACTGGAGGAAGTGAAGTGTTTTAGATATCTGGGAGTGGATCTGGCAGCGGATGGAAACATGGAAGTGGAAGTGGATCATAGGGTGGGGGAGAGGGCGAAAATTCTGGGAGCCTTGAAGAATGTGTGGAAGTCGAGAACATTATCTCGGAAAGCAAAAATGGGTATGTTTGAGGGAATAGTGGTTCCAACAATGTTGTATGGTTGCGAGGCGTGGACTATGGATAGAGTTGTGCGCAGGAGGATGGATGTGCTGGAAATGAGATGTTTGAGGACAATGTGTGGTGTGAGGTGGTTTGATCGAGTAAGTAACGTAAGGGTAAGAGAGATGTGTGGAAATAAAAAGAGCATGGTTGAGAGAGCAGAAGAGGGTGTTTTGAAATGGTTTGGTCACATGGAGAGAATGAGTGAGGAAAGATTGACCAAGAGGATATATGTGTCAGAGGTGGAGGGAACGAGGAGAAGAGGGAGACCAAATTGGAGGTGGAAAAATGGAGTGAAAAAGATTTTGTGTGATCGGGGCCTGAACATGCAGGAGGGTGAAAGGAGGGCAAGGAATAGAGTGAATTGGAGCGATATGGTATACCGGGGTTGACGTGCTGTCAATGGATTGAATCAAGGCATGTGAAGCGTCTGGGGTAAACCATGGAATGCTGTGTAGGTATGTATATTTGCATGTGTGGACGTATGTATATACATGTGTATGGGGGTGGGTTGGGCCATTTCTTTCGTCTGTTTCCTTGCGCTACCTCGCAAACGCGGGAGACAGCGACAAAGCAAAAAAAAAAAAATATATATATATATATATATATATATATATATATATATATATATATATATATATATATATATATCTCACTGAAGCTGGGGATAGTGATGCTGCTTTCCTGTGGAGTGGGGTGGGGTAGTGAGGTAGTGACAGGGATGGATAAAGGCAAGCAAGTATGAATATGTACATCTGTATGTATGTAATGTCTGTGTATGTGTATGCATATGCATGTATATGTGCATATGTGGGCATTTATATGTATATATGTGTATATGAGTGGGTGGGTTATTCTTCATCTGTTTCCTGGCACTAACTCGCTGATGTAGGAAACAGTGATTATGTATAATGAACAAATACATAAATATATATATACCTCGGAGGGTAAAAATGGGTATATCACAAGGAATAGTAGTTCCAACAATATCATAAGGTTGCGAGGCATGGGCTATAGATAGGGTTGTGCAGAGGAGGATGGATGTGTTGGAAATGGAATGTTTGAGGACATTCTACAGTGTAAGAAGAGAAGTGCAGAAATAAAGAAAGTGTGGTTGAGAGAGTAGATAACAGTGTGTTGAAATGGTTTAGACATATGGAAAGAATGAGTGAGGAAAGGTTGAGAAAGAGGATATATACATGTCAAAAGTGGAGGGAATAGAGAGAATTGGTTGTCTATATTAGATGTGGGAGGATGGGTGACAGGTTTTGAGCAATTGGGGTCTGAACATGCAGAAAGATGAAAGGCTTGCATGGAATAGAGTAAATTTGAACGATTTGGTATACTGTGGTTGATGTGCTGCTAATGGACTGAACTAAGTCACGTGAAACGTCAGGGGCAAACCATGGAAAGGCATGTGGGGCCTGGATGTGGCTAGGGAGCTGTTGTGTCGGTGCATTACACGACAGCAAAAGAATGAGCGTGAGCATATGTGGGCTTTATTTGTCTGTTTCCTGGTGGTACCTTGCTGATACAGAGAACAGCAATCACATATGGAGAATGTGAAGAGAATGTATACGTCATGTTTTTTCCTCTTCCTTCATGCATTTGTGCTGTTTCCTGTGGGGTAGGGAGGTATAGGTAATGGATGAAGGCAAGCAAGTATGACTATGTACATGTGTATCAATGTATATGTATGTATATGTATATATGTATATACATGTATAGTGCTTCTATATATATGTGTATGTGAGTGGATGTGTCTTTCATCATCTGTTAACTGGCCCTACCTCACTGGTGCAGGAAACAGCAATTAAGTATGAAAAAAGGAAAATATATTTTTTATTTTTCATACATATTTGCCATTTCCGTATCAGGGACATAGCATCAAAAACAGATGACTGAGAGTTAAGGGGGGAAAATCCTCACTTGGCCCTCTTCTCTGTTCCTTTGGAAAAGCAAAACAGGATATTATGATTTCCAGCCTCCTGCTCCCATCCCTTTTAATTTCCTTTTATGATATGTAAGGAATTAGTGGAAAGTATTCTTTCTCCTCTGTCCCTTGGGAATTGCCATGGCCACCCCCTTGAGGGAGTTCCATAATGGAACAGGCATCAGAGATATAGACAGATAAATATACCTTAGCCTTATCTGGGTACCCATTTTACTGACTAACCCCATTGGGTGGATGAACATCTGGGTTCACTGTGGACCGGCTTTCGCAAACAGAATTCTAACCTATGCACTAGACCCTGGGAGGCCCATGAATGCATCATGATCAGGGACACTCAATATCATTCCACTCATTGAAAGCACTCTCTCTTCAATATGTTCCTTGAATTCAAGTTCAACTGTTAATCATCACCAAATCTCTGCTGTTTGCTTCACTCTCTATTTCTTTCCTGCAGGCCCTCTGTATATAGGCACTGCAACAGCATTAGCTGTCCCATACTAATATTCAATTAAGTTCTCATATGCTCTTCAGTAGATATTATCCAGATATCTCTGAAGTTTTTCATGATACTCAAGACTCTCTATTGCTTTACTTACTCCCATGTCATCTGTGAAACATCTGATCACACTCTCTCTTACTTCCTTATCCAAATCAGAGGTCATGATTAAAATGAGTACTGCCGTCAGACCTGTTTCTTGTAGTACTCCACACAGTGTATATTCTTCCTTAGATGTTTCCATCTGCAATACTTTGAATTTTCTGTTTGTTAGAAATATTTTGATCCATTTTCCTATCTTTCCTTTTATATCCTGATTTGCCACATCTTGAAATAAAAATACTCCATAGTTTAGGAACACTCCATAGTTTGGTTTATCAAATGCTTTTGGAAAATCAAGAAAAAGTGCCTATTCTTTTCCCACTCATTAAAACTTTGCATATGTCATCAAATTGGGCTAGCAGTTGGATAGTTGTGCTTGCATGTCCCTCATTTATGAATATGTTTTGAAATAAGATGTTCCACTATATGCTTCTTATTATTCTCTCAAATACTTTGAGTGTGAAGTTATACTAACTCTGTACTGTTTCAGCAGTAATTTGTATCATACTTTATGTGCTGGTGGTACATATGCTATTATGTGTACATCTGCAATGCCTGCTTAATCAATAACTTGTCTTAGAAGCACTGCAAGACATTTGGCTACTATTTCTTTAACCTTCTTTAGATAAGTTTATGTCTTTAAGTGCATGCTCACTGTAATTATCAAACATAGTTTACAGTAAAGCAAATGAAATGTTAGTAGAGGATACTAAAAGATCTCTTCTTGTCCAAGTTTTGTATCAGTTAGTATTCTGAGGGCATTCAGTTTGCTTACTTTTCTATCACTGTTACTAACTTAGGGAGTGAATGTCATGTATCTTTCATAAAAGATGCCTAGAATGGTTGGTGTTTTTAACATTGTCCGATACAGTAACCAGTGAATCCCATCTGCACAGACTGGAATCAACAAAAAATAAAATTTGTATATAAAGAACTGTCCTTTGTGATACCTTGAGTCCTGAAACATTTATTAGCCTTGATACCTGATGGTTATTGATATCAAAAATCAAGACAATGCAGGCGTTGTTGTTGTAAGTCAAAACAACTTACATTCTCCTGACCTTTCTCAATAGTCACTGCATGCAAAAAGTTCATGGATCCTGCTACCCTAATTCAAAAGTAGATGCATGCTCAGTGAAGCTCCTAAAAGTATCATGAATCTTCTAATGCAATAAAACATTTCCAATTTTTTCTAATGTCTATGAGTAACCAGATAATGTAAAATACTGCTGCTGTGAAACCACAGTGCCATATGAATTCAATGATGCTACACAGGACAATGATTATTCAACACCAGTGATTGTGATCACTCTACACCTTAGTATGTTTCAAGACCTTACCACTATAGGGCCAAGAGTCAAAGTTAACAAAACCACAAGCTGTGTGCTTTTGGCATACACAACAGTCATCATCTTAAACAATGTATGTGCAAGGGAAAAGTTTTCAGATCTTGAAATGTTCTGACAAGACATTTTTTTAACTTACCACACAAACACTATAGGAAGGTGTACATGTAATGCATGATAAAATGAACACAAAGTAATTTCTGCTGATCTATTTGTGTTTGATATCAACCCATTTGGAGGAAGGGAGGGTACAAGTGCTAGATTCTAGAGCAGCTCAGCCCAATTTTGCTCCTGCACAGAGAGTCCTGCAAAATAGCTATCAAAGAAGAGATAATTACTTTGTGTTTGCACACTGCTTTCAACACATTGGATGTCATTCCAGCAAGTCACACTGGCAATGTGTACCCTCACTTTATGTAATAAAGGAAGCAACTAATAAGATTTTAGCATTTAGTACCTACTTGCAAGTGAATTGTTGTCTACTGATTAATCTTCAAGTGTGTTCAAATGCACTAAATGCAAAGGAAAGCTAACCAGACTGAAAAACAAACCTGACATAATAATAACAGAATAGCACCAGTAAGGGTAAACACATACTGATAGGGAGCTGTGCATTATCTCTTATCTGATAATGAAGTCTATTGAAAGAAATCTTTTAATGTCCATGAAGCAATGTTAACAGCTATGGCAATCTAACAACAATTTAACTCAGAGTGCATAATAAATGTAATAAAGGAAACATATTTTGTTTCAATGATTAAATAATTATGAGGTCCACTTCAACTTTGCTTAATTACAAGAAAATTCAGACATACTAAAGATTAATCTTGTTCAATGGTATATTATACAGATGCCCCTGAAATCCTGATACCATAAGTATAAACAAAAGCTGGTTTTCAGATACATAAAGCTGGAGTCTTATAGGAGCATGCATTGCTCACCTAGCTCTGAGTGAATTTTTGACAAAATAGGCCTAATTTGCATAATTACCAAAAACTGGGAAAATTAAAAATTTCATAGAATAACCTATATCTTACACCAAACAACTCATAATTCTTGTCTTAAATCTAAGAAGTTCTAGCTATTTGAAGATATTTCTACTTTTAGCAATAGCACCAATTTTGGAAGACAATTTGGGCTGCTAGACATGATCTTGAAAAGGGATCACCCAAGTACCATCCCAGAAAAGGCTGGTTCAAATTATTTGGGCCCTTTGGATTTAGATAAGATCTTTCTGAGAGTTTTTCACAAAACAGGCCTAATCTGCATAATGGTCAAAAAATGGCTAAACTACATCACAGAAAACTCATAGTACAGCATATGTGAAAGAACTCAATCAAGTCGCTACAGTTCAAAATTGAGCAAATTCTTCCTTTTAAATGAGGTTATGGTTATTTGAAAAACTTTCTGCTTGTAGCAACTTTAACCATTTTGGATGGCAGTTGGAGGTCACTGTACACTATTCAAAAACAGAATACCCAAGGACCATCCCTGCTAAGTTTGATACAAAGTGGCCCTGTGGATTCAAAGAAGAATAATGAAAATGTAAAAAGTTAAAAGCAGACAATGGACAAAAGATGAAAGACTCCAAGTGATGGCAAAAGCTAATATGGCTTTTAGTGAGGTGAGCTTAAAACTAGTGTTTCACATAAGCCTGTACTACCAACCTACCTCTATCTCGTTACGTTTTGACAAAACAGACCTTATCTGCATAAGCAGCAAAACTTGCCAAAACTATGAATATTAAAGAAAACCTATTTCATAGATGAAACAGCTGCTAATTCTGTGGCTACAATTGAAATCTGAGTCAATTCTACCCTAAAACTGGTAATCTTAGGTGGAAGTTAGAGCTGCTGTACTTACTTTAGACAACGAACCATTCTTAATATGTTTGAATCAAACTGGCCCTGTGGATTTAGGGATATTATTCATGGGAATGTTTGATAGAATAGGCCTACTGTTTAATAAGTTAATTCACCATGACTAAAAAGTTCAAAGAAAATCCCATAATTAAACAATTACTAATTGTGAGGCTACAGTTCAATGTTAAGCTGTATTCTAACGTGGTTATTTTTTTCATGTCAGCTGAGACAGCATGGGCAACTGAGGCCCTAGATGTCCCATTTATGCAATGATGAATGTGTCAAAAAAGAGAACGTTATCTTGGAGAGCAAAATTAGGTATGTTTGAAGGAATAGTAGTTCTAACAATATCATATGACTGCGAGGCATGGGTTATAGACAGGGTTGTGTGGAGGGGGTGGATGTGTTGGAAATGAAATGTTTAAAGACAATATGTTGCGTGAGGAGGATTTCCAGCCCCCCCCGCTCCCTTCTCTTGTAGTCGCCTTCTACGATACGCAGGGAATACGTGGGAAGTATTCTTTCTCCCCTAACCCCAGGGATAATATATATATATATATATATATATATTATTTTTATTATTTATTTATTTTGCTTTGTCGCTGTCTCCCGCGTTTGCAAGGTAGCGCAAGGAAACAGACGAAAGAAATGGCCCAACCCACCCCCATACACATGTATATACACACACGTCCACACACACAAATATACATACCTATACATCTCAATTTACACATATATATACACACACAGACACATACATATATACCCATGCACACAATTCACACTGTCTGCCTTTATTCATTCCCATCGCCACCTCGCCACACATGGAATACCATCCCCCTCCCCCCTCATGTGTGCGGGGTAGCACTAGGAAAAGAGAACAAAGGCCTCATTCGTTCACACTCAGTCTCTAGCTGTCATGCAATAATGCCCCAAACCACAGCTCCCTTTCCACATCCAGGCCCCACACAGCTTTCCATGGTTTACCCCAGATGCATCACATGCCCTGATTCAATCCACTGACAGCACGTCAACCCCGGTATACCACATCGATCCAATTCACTCTATTCCTTGCACGCCTTTCACCCTCCTGCATGTTCAGGCCCCGATCACACAAAATCTTTTTCACTCCATCTTTCCACCTCCAATTTGGTCTCCCACTTCTCCTCGTTCCCTCCACCTCCAACACATATATCCTCTTGGTCAATCTTTACTCACTCATTCTCTCCATGTGCCCAAACCATTTCAAAACACCCTCTTCTGCTCTCTCAACCACGCTCTTTTTATTTCCACACATCTCTCTTACCCTTACGTTACTTACTCGATCAAACCACCTCACACCACACATTGTCCTCAAACATCTCATTTCCAGCACATCCACCCTCCTGCGCACAACTCTATCCATAGCCGACGCCTCACAACCATACAACATTGTTGGAACCACTATTCCTTCAAACATACCCATTTTTGCTTTCCGAGATAATGTTCTCGACTTCCACACATTCTTCAAGGCTCCCAGGATTTTCGCCCCCTCCCCCACCCTATGATTCACTTCCGCTTCCATGGTTCCATCTGTTGCCAGATCCACTCCAAGATATCTAAAACACTTTACTTCCTCCAGTTTTTCTCCATTCAAACTTACCTCCCAATTGACTTGACCCTCAACCCTACTGTACCTAATACCCTTGCTCTTATTCACATTTACTCTTAACTTTCTTCTTTCACACACTTTACCAAACTCAGTCACCAGCTTCAGCAGTTTCTCACATGAATCAGCCACCAGCGCTCTATCATCAGCGAACAACAACTGACTCACTTCCCAAGCTCTCTCATCCACAACAGACTTCATTTTTGCCCCTCTTTCCAAAACTCTTGCATTCACCTCCCTAACAACCCCATCCATAAACAAATTAAACAACCATGGAGACATCACACACCCCTGCCGCAAACCTACATTCACTGAGAACCAATCAATTTCCTCTCTTCCTACACGTACACATGCCTTACATCCTCGATAAAAACTTTTCACTGCTTCTAACAACTTGCCACCCACACCATATATTCTTAATACCTTCTACAGAGCATCTCTATCAACTCTATCATATGCCTTCTCCAGATCCATAAATGCTACATACAAATCCATTTGCTTTTCTAAGTATTTCTCACAAACATTCTTCAAAGCAAACACCTGATCCACACATCCTCTACTGCTTCTGAAACCACACTGCTCTTCCCCAATCTGATGCTCTGTACATGCCTTCACCCTCTCAATCAATACCCTCCCATATAATTTACCAGGAATACTCAACAAACCTATACCTCTGTAATTTGAGCACTCACTCTTATCCCCTTTGCCTTTGTACAATGACACTATGCACGCATTCCGCCAATCCTCAGGCACCTCACCATGAGTCATACATACATTAAATAACCTTACCAACCAGTCAACAATACAGTCACCCCCTTTTTTAATAAATTCCACTGCAATACCATCCAAACCTGCTGCCTTGCCGGCTTTCATCTTCCGCAAAGCTTTTACTACCTCTTCTCTGTTTACCAAATCATTTTCCCCAACCCTCTCACTTTGCACACCACCTCGACCAAGACACCCTACATCTGCCACTCTATCATCAAACACATTTAACAAACCTTCAAAATACTCACTCCATCTCCTTCTCACATCACCACTACTTGTTATCACCTCCCCATTTGCGCCCTTCACTGAAGTTCCCATTTGCTCCCTTGTCTTACACACTTTATTTACCTCCTTCCAGAACATCTTTTTATTCTCCCTAAAATTTAATGATACTCTCTCACCCCAACTCTCATTTGCCCTCTTTTTCACCTCTTGCACCTTTCTCTTGACCTCCTGTCTCTTTCTTTTATACATATACAACTCAATTGCATTTTTTCCCTGCAAAAATCGTCCAAATGCCTCTCTCTTCTCTTTCACTAATAATCTTACTTCTTCATCCCACCACACACTACCCTTTCTAATCAACCCACCTCCCACGCTTCTCATGCCACAAGCATCTTTTGCACAATCCATCACTGATTCCTTAAATACATCCAATTCCTCCCCCACTCCCCTTACTTCCATTGTTCTCACCTTTTTCCATTCTGTACTCAGTCTCTCCTGTACTTCCTCACACAAGTCTCCTTCCCAAGCTCACTTACTCTCACCACCCTCTTCACCCCAACATTCACTCTTCTTTTCTGAAAATCCATACAAATCTTCACCTTAGCCTCCACAAGATAATGATCAGACATCCCTCCAGTTGCACCTCTCAGCACATTTACATCCAAAAGTCTCTCTTTCGCTCGCCTATCAATTAACACGTAATCCAATAATGCTCTCTGGCCATATATATATATATATATGATTTGGTAAACAGAGAAGAGGTAGTGAAAGCTTTGCGGAAGATGAAAGCCGGCAAGGCAGCAGGTTTGGATGGTATTACAGTGGAATTTATCAAAAAAGGGGTGACTGTATTGTTGACTGGTTGGTAAGGTTATTTAATGTATGTATGACTCATGGTGAGGTGCCTGAGGATTGGCGGAATGCTGCATAGTGTCATTGTACAAAGGCAAAGGGGATAAGAGTGAGAGCAAAATTAGGTATGTTTGAAGGAATAGTAGTTCTAACAATATCATATGACTGCGAGGCATGGGTTATAGACAGGGTTGTGTGGAGGGGTGGATGTGTTGGAAATGAAATGTTTAAAGACAATATGTTGCGTGAGGAGGATTTCCAGCCCCCCCCGCTCCCTTCTCTTGTAGTCGCCTTCTACGATACGCAGGGAATACGTGGGAAGTATTCTTTCTCCCCTAACCCCAGGGATAATATATATATATATATATATATATATTATTTTTATTATTTATTTATTTTGCTTTGTCGCTGTCTCCCGCGTTTGCAAGGTAGCGCAAGGAAACAGACGAAAGAAATGGCCCAACCCACCCCCATACACATGTATATACACACACGTCCACACACACAAATATACATACCTATACATCTCAATTTACACATATATATACACACACAGACACATACATATATACCCATGCACACAATTCACACTGTCTGCCTTTATTCATTCCCATCGCCACCTCGCCACACATGGAATACCATCCCCCTCCCCCCTCATGTGTGCGGGGTAGCGCTAGGAAAAGAGAACAAAGGCCTCATTCGTTCACACTCAGTCTCTAGCTGTCATGCAATAATGCCCCAAACCACAGCTCCCTTTCCACATCCAGGCCCCACACAGCTTTCCATGGTTTACCCCAGATGCATCACATGCCCTGATTCAATCCACTGACAGCACGTCAACCCCGGTATACCACATCGATCCAATTCACTCTATTCCTTGCACGCCTTTCACCCTCCTGCATGTTCAGGCCCCGATCACACAAAATCTTTTTCACTCCATCTTTCCACCTCCAATTTGGTCTCCCACTTCTCCTCGTTCCCTCCACCTCCAACACATATATCCTCTTGGTCAATCTTTACTCACTCATTCTCTCCATGTGCCCAAACCATTTCAAAACACCCTCTTCTGCTCTCTCAACCACGCTCTTTTTATTTCCACACATCTCTCTTACCCTTACGTTACTTACTCGATCAAACCACCTCACACCACACATTGTCCTCAAACATCTCATTTCCAGCACATCCACCCTCCTGCGCACAACTCTATCCATAGCCGACGCCTCACAACCATACAACATTGTTGGAACCACTATTCCTTCAAACATACCCATTTTTGCTTTCCGAGATAATGTTCTCGACTTCCACACATTCTTCAAGGCTCCCAGGATTTTCGCCCCCTCCCCCACCCTATGATTCACTTCCGCTTCCATGGTTCCATCTGTTGCCAGATCCACTCCAAGATATCTAAAACACTTTACTTCCTCCAGTTTTTCTCCATTCAAACTTACCTCCCAATTGACTTGACCCTCAACCCTACTGTACCTAATACCCTTGCTCTTATTCACATTTACTCTTAACTTTCTTCTTTCACACACTTTACCAAACTCAGTCACCAGCTTCAGCAGTTTCTCACATGAATCAGCCACCAGCGCTCTATCATCAGCGAACAACAACTGACTCACTTCCCAAGCTCTCTCATCCACAACAGACTTCATTTTTGCCCCTCTTTCCAAAACTCTTGCATTCACCTCCCTAACAACCCCATCCATAAACAAATTAAACAACCATGGAGACATCACACACCCCTGCCGCAAACCTACATTCACTGAGAACCAATCAATTTCCTCTCTTCCTACACGTACACATGCCTTACATCCTCGATAAAAACTTTTCACTGCTTCTAACAACTTGCCACCCACACCATATATTCTTAATACCTTCTACAGAGCATCTCTATCAACTCTATCATATGCCTTCTCCAGATCCATAAATGCTACATACAAATCCATTTGCTTTTCTAAGTATTTCTCACAAACATTCTTCAAAGCAAACACCTGATCCACACATCCTCTACTGCTTCTGAAACCACACTGCTCTTCCCCAATCTGATGCTCTGTACATGCCTTCACCCTCTCAATCAATACCCTCCCATATAATTTACCAGGAATACTCAACAAACCTATACCTCTGTAATTTGAGCACTCACTCTTATCCCCTTTGCCTTTGTACAATGACACTATGCACGCATTCCGCCAATCCTCAGGCACCTCACCATGAGTCATACATACATTAAATAACCTTACCAACCAGTCAACAATACAGTCACCCCCTTTTTTAATAAATTCCACTGCAATACCATCCAAACCTGCTGCCTTGCCGGCTTTCATCTTCCGCAAAGCTTTTACTACCTCTTCTCTTTTTACCAAATCATTTTCCCCAACCCTCTCACTTTGCACACCACCTCGACCAAGACACCCTACATCTGCCACTCTATCATCAAACACATTTAACAAACCTTCAAAATACTCACTCCATCTCCTTCTCACATCACCACTACTTGTTATCACCTCCCCATTTGCGCCCTTCACTGAAGTTCCCATTTGCTCCCTTGTCTTACACACTTTATTTACCTCCTTCCAGAACATCTTTTTATTCTCCCTAAAATTTAATGATACTCTCTCACCCCAACTCTCATTTGCCCTCTTTTTCACCTCTTGCACCTTTCTCTTGACCTCCTGTCTCTTTCTTTTATACATATACAACTCAATTGCATTTTTTCCCTGCAAAAATCGTCCAAATGCCTCTCTCTTCTCTTTCACTAATAATCTTACTTCTTCATCCCACCACACACTACCCTTTCTAATCAACCCACCTCCCACGCTTCTCATGCCACAAGCATCTTTTGCACAATCCATCACTGATTCCTTAAATACATCCAATTCCTCCCCCACTCCCCTTACTTCCATTGTTCTCACCTTTTTCCATTCTGTACTCAGTCTCTCCTGGTACTTCCTCACACAAGTCTCCTTCCCAAGCTCACTTACTCTCACCACCCTCTTCACCCCAACATTCACTCTTCTTTTCTGAAAATCCATACAAATCTTCACCTTAGCCTCCACAAGATAATGATCAGACATCCCTCCAGTTGCACCTCTCAGCACATTTACATCCAAAAGTCTCTCTTTCGCTCGCCTATCAATTAACACGTAATCCAATAATGCTCTCTGGCCATATATATATATATATATGATTTGGTAAACAGAGAAGAGGTAGTGAAAGCTTTGCGGAAGATGAAAGCCGGCAAGGCAGCAGGTTTGGATGGTATTACAGTGGAATTTATCAAAAAAGGGGGTGACTGTATTGTTGACTGGTTGGTAAGGTTATTTAATGTATGTATGACTCATGGTGAGGTGCCTGAGGATTGGCGGAATGCGTGCATAGTGTCATTGTACAAAGGCAAAGGGGATAAGAGTGAGTGCTCAAATTACAGAGGTATAGGTTTGTTGAGTATTCCTGGTAAATTATATGGGAGGGTATTGATTGAGAGGGTGAAGGCATGTACAGAGCATCAGATTGGGGAAGAGCAGTGTGGTTTCAGAAGTGGTAGAGGATGTGTGGATCAGGTGTTTGCTTTGAAGAATGTATGTGAGAAATACTTAGAAAAGCAAATGGATTTGTATGTAGCATTTATGGAACTGGAGAAGGCATATGATAGAGTTGATAGAGATGCTCTGTAGAAGGTATTAAGAATATATGGTGTGGGTGGCAAGTTGTTAGAAGCAGTGAAAAGTTTTTATCGAGGATGTAAGGCATGTGTACGTGTAGGAAGAGAGGAAAGTGATTGGTTCTCAGGGAATGTAGGTTTGCGGCAGGGGTGTGTGATGTCTCCATGGTTGTTTAATTTGTTTATGGATGGGGTTGTTAGGGAGGTGAATGCAAGAGTTTTGGAAAGAGGGGCAAAAATGAAGTCTGTTGTGGATGAGAGAGCTTGGGAAGTGAGTCAGTTGTTGTTTGCTGATGATACAGCGCTGGTGGCTGATTCATGTGAGGACCTGCAGAAGCTGGTGACTGAGTTTGGTAAAGTGTGTGGAAGAAGAAAGTTAAGAGTAAATGTGAATAAGAGCAAGGTTATTAGGTACAGTAGGGTTGAGGGTCAAGTCAATTGGGAGGTGAGTTTGAATGGAGAAAAACTGGAGGAAGTGAAGTGTTTTAGATATCTGGGAGTGGATCTGGCAGCGGATGGAACCATGGAAGCGGAAGTGGATCATAGGGTGGGGGAGGGGGCGAAAATTCTGGGGGCCTTGAAGAATGTGTGGAAGTCGAGAACATTATCTCGGAAAGCAAAAATGGGTATGTTTGAAGGAATAGTGGTTCCAACAATGTTGTATGGTTGTGAGGCGTGGGCTATGGAGAGAGTTGTGCGCAGGAGGATGGATGTGCTGGAAATGTGATGTTTGAGGACAATGTGTGGTGTGAGGTGGTTTGATCGAGTGAGTAACGTAAGGGTAAGAGAGATGTGTGGAAATAAAAAGAGCGTGGTTGAGAGAGCAGAAGAGGGTGTTTTGAAGTGGTTTGGGCACATGGAGAGAATGAGTGAGGAAAGATTGACCAAGAGGATATATGTGTCGGAGGTGGAGGGAACGAGGAGAAGAGGGAGACCAAATTGGAGGTGGAAAGATGGAGTGAAAAAAATTTTGTGTGATCGGGGCCTGAACATGCAGGAGGGTGAAAGGAGGGCAAGGAATAGAGTAAATTGGAGCGATGTGGTATACCGTGGTTGACGTCCTGTCAGTGGATTGAATCAGGGCATGTGAAGCGTCTGGGGTAAACCATGGAAAGCTGTGTAGGTGTGTATATTTGCGTGTGTGGACGTATGTATATACATGTGTATGGGGGGGGGTTGGGCCATTTCTTTCGTCTGTTTCCTTGCGCTACCTCGCAAACGCGGGAGACAGTGACAAAGTATAATAAAAAAAAATATAATATTTCAACTATCATTTTGGCTACTAGGTGAGGTTAGATGAGGGTTTCATAAATTCTGTTGATTTCTTACAAATGCACCATCTACTTCTACATTAACTGGTAACAGTATATTTTAGCTCGGTATCAAGACTAGCTTTGGGAAATGACTTCTTATGTTTAAGGTGCTTTATACAGTTTGTTGTGATGACAGAAATGTCCGTGGAGCATGATTTAGAGCATCAAATGTCACTGAATGGCTCTAAATATAATGCTAATGTGGTGTTAATGTAAAAGTACATAGTACAATAACAAAATTCGAAGGCACCTTCAAAATCCTCACATAACCTCTCTAACTCTGATTATTTCTCAGATTTAAAAATTCAAGGCAAAATAAACTAGTCATGCTCATGAAAATGCACATTAACCCACATAATGCTAAACGTCAACAAACAGACAAATAAGCGGCATCAGTTCTCCACCAGCAGACAAATATAATGCTGGTAAATTTCTATTTTCATTTCAGCTTCCAGACGAGGTTCCCATAGGTTCTGTTTATATCTGAAAGGTGCACTGACCATTTTTACCATGAATAACTCCCATGCTTCACTCTACTTGGGTTGGATGCTCCTAAGGACCTAAACACAGGTAATGTGAGGTAGGTTTGAATCAAACATGGCCTATGTCATTGCTTTTCTTTACTCTCATTCATTGAAGTTCCAGACTTCTTTCCTGTGATCTAAGCTGTGAATGGTTGTAACCATAAACATTAAGCAGTCATCTTGGGTGAATAATAAATGATCAATGGTTGAGAAAACGTGGCCATAAGACAGTATTTTGTTTTTTACAAGTAAAACGTAATGCATGATGCATAGATATAATTGTTCTGGAAAATGCATTATCATATGCATGAATAACTTCTTCATATACTGGAATGCAATATGTTGTCAACAGATTCAATCAGGGTATATGAAGCAGCCAGGGGGAACCATGGAAAGGATAGTGGGGCCTGGTTGTGGATAGGGGGATGTGGTTTAGATGCACTACATATGACAGATATAGAAAGGATCAGCAAATCAGGCCTTTATCTGTTCCTTTGATACCGTCCCAGCAATGAAAAAGGCAAAACAGTATGAAAAAATATGAATAATGATATATCAAGAGATGTATTAGTGAAATATTGTATAAAAAGAAAGCAGTGAAAGTGTGGGTGTTCAGAAATGAATTGACAATAGATTCACAATGTGCAGCATGCAAGGCATGAAACTATATATTTTTTATATTCCAACTTCAATTTTCTTTTTTATTCTTTTTTATGCATTTTATCAAGAGTTTGATTTAAAGAAAAAATTCATATAAAAATAAGCAGTTACTGTAAAACTGTGATTTTAAAAATAGTGGTTTTTCTATGAACAACAAAGAAATAAAAATTCTTATACTAAAATCTTATGTAAAATCCAGAACAAAAGTCTGACAGTAGATACTCTATCTAGATAAGGTAAAGAAAAGGCTCCTAAACAAACATGACATATATATTTGCATATATCATAATCTTTAGTAACTGAAAAATAATAATATTAAGCAAAAAGTACAGAAAATGGGATTTCACTATCACTGCATTGTTCTGTGTGGGAATTTTAACATTAGCAAAAAGTTTAACCTCATACTTTCCCTTATATATGTAACCCCTACTGTGCTATTTGATATTGTTCAACAAAATATTACGCTATAAATCACGATCCACAGGTATTTCTGTTATTATAAGAACTATATATACTCCCTAAAACATAATAATACTTGGGTACTTCTGTATTTACAGGAAAAATATAAAGCACCTGAAATATAAGCCATTTCCCAGTTTACCTAAATGTAGTAATAAAATACACTCTTACCCATTAATCATTTTCAGTGACACACATAACCTTAATAAACTTAATATCCTCACTAATTACCTTATCTAATATCCTTCCAGAAAACATAATGCTTCAAATCATACTCCATAATTGCCATTGTATTTTCTAAACACTGTTCTAGCAATGCAGAGCAAATTTGGCTAATATAGAAAGATAAAATTAATGAGCCAAACGACACATGCAAGTATTTCTAGTAAAGCTAAACAAAATGACTGATTTTATCACACAACAAACATGAAAAGAAATATAATTTGATTAATTCCTATGCAGTCAAACTTATTCAGATGCATTATTTGCAATTTCTGACATCCCAATGACTTATCTAGAAATCTGTGTAAAATGCAGTGTGAACCTGATTTTCTCCACCTATACTACAATACATAATTATTGTCAACAATTCTGAAAATTCTGAACGGTTCCTAAGACACAATGAGAAAAGATTTAATCTGTTTCTAACTCACAAAGTTCAATAAGTAAATATATATATATAGCTTTTCATCATACCTGGTAGGGAGGTTTCAAAACCTGTCAAAATCAGCTGAGCTAACTCCCAGACATTCATATATTTATCACTCACTTACATTTCTAATTACTTTTATACCCTTATTGTATAAAGGGTAGCTTCCTTATCCCTCGTCGTGATGAATCTGCTTACCTATGGTTGCTAACAGGAAGGTAGAGATTTAAACGACACTCGGCATCATGAGTCTGCGCCCTTCTGTTGTCATCCGGGTGAGATGCGAGCTACTTCTGGCATGTGAAATAAGCTTTAATTTTCTCTCCCATTTATGGAGACAATACACCCTGATATTAATTACAACCATTCTCTTGTTTAGTGTCTTATATATGAATTAAATTTCAACCTATTAGCAATCGTATGACATAAAAATACAAATGTTTTGATTCATTAAATGCCATTCTGTGATAGAAGTATAGACGCCATACCCACCTGTTCCCACTGGCCCTTTAACTACAATAAGAGTGGTATTGGAGACAGAAACGCAGAGCTCTTTTCCTCGATAGTTTCCAAGCTACATAAAGCATGCAATCGGGTACGCACATAATGTTTCATTTCCTATACTCAAATACCGAAAGGATGATGTCACTTACATATTATGGTATATTACTTTTGACAAAGGCAAGTTTGAATAGAAAATTATTGATTTGAGCAGAAGAAAATGTGTAACACACACGATGTTAAGTAATGTCTCAATACAGAGATAGATATAATAAGATCAATATGTTGCCATACCATGGAGTCTTTGGGTTTGGGCAAGTGCTGATACCATCGAAGGGGTCAAATTCTGGTAATGAATTTTTAATAGATATATTTCTGTAGATGATGTTTTGATGTGATAACCATGGCTGAGTGGTTGTTTTGTTAATCATCTGAAAGTAAACCACCCCTAAAGGTGCAAAAATGCGACATAAACTACTCTTACTGAAACAGGTCATCCCACATGGCTTCTGTGGGCTCTTGCTAAGCATGAATATATGGAACGTTTATAAGTTTATTGTTGTAGGATTAAAATATTCAATAAGTACTCACTTCAGACTCCTAGGGTCCAGACACAGGGTTATAGGGGCTGGCCAATGCAGGCGGGGTGGGGCAGGGCAGAGGCTGGGTCCACTGATCACTTGAGGTTGAGTGTTTGACTGTGTATTGTTACGCTGTGATTTGAAACGATGGATTTTTCTTTGATTTGCAACTTAGGTAGTTGAAACCATGAATAAGTTAGTAATAATCACTTCAGTTTACGAGTAGGGTGAACAAGCTTGAATAAGAAATGACACCATCAACCTTAGATAATCGATATCTCAATGTTGCCGAAAAATACTTTTTGTTATTTTATTGATCCAAAACACCCACATCTTCCAAAGAACAACGAAATAGTGCATAACCAGCTTTCACCGGAACTGACTGAATGATGACATTGTTACGTTAAGATAATCTATATCCGGTATGATAACAGATGCACCTTCCCGACATATTGATTGGTTTCTGAACACGATCAAGTTATATCCTTTCACATAGTATTCACGGGAGATTTGTTCTTTACATATCAATCCACGCGATAAATTCGACAACTGTATGATAATAATCTGAACAATGATAAATTTGAGTGTTTTATCATGATCATGTGAACTGACGCTATACCGAGTATGATAACTAGTTCAACCAGATCAAATTCTGCAGTAACTTCCATTCTCTTGACTGGTAGGCTAATAGTTGCATGTCTGCAATATACACATGTGCATTTCAAACCATTCACAAGGTAAGAGTAGACTGGAAGCTTACAAGGTTGTAGGTTAAGAAGAGTTGTAAGATTGCTGGGAGGAGCAGGTGATCACATTCACTCACCTTTTAACTTCCCATTGGAACCTTCGATTCACTTGAGTATCACCCCCAGAGAGCAGTTTAGAAGTCGTCTCGAAGGACATGCTTGAAGAGGGAGTCTTCACGAGGAGGAAAATGAGTGAGTGGACTCGACTTTGCATCACTAGGCAGGGAAGATGTGATACCTCAGATCTATGACAGAATGGGAAGTGGAAGGTACATAAGTGTTTCCAGTGATAACATGCAACTTCTAGAATAGTTCCGTGAATAGATTATACCACCTTTCTCATGCCAAAGGCACTAGCGTAGTGCTTCTTGTTCTACTCGTTGGTGACTGCATTTATAAGGTCATATCCATAATCGCCTGACTTTCTGATGGATTTACAGAATCGAGATTCTCTAACAACCTATGTTGGTAGACAACCAGTGACAGTCAGAGATATTGACGGCTTAGCAGTATCGATTGGCCATACTCTCCTGGGAATTTGTTTTTTGTTGCCTTTATCCATATGGAGAGCAGTTTTGAGGACGATTTCGTCACTTTCAGAATTGAGTGCTGTCAAACCATTACACATCCACCACCTATGACCAGTGACCATAAACATCATCACACATCCACAACCCATGACCAGTGACCATCATCATCACACATCCTTAACCAAGACCAGTGACCATCATCTCAATTCCTCAACCCATGACACGTGACCATCAACTGGGCGTTCATGGTATACCTTGAGTAAATTTCCTAGTCGACAAGCTGTAGATAGACGAAAAGTTTTTGTCTTGTCACCAGGAAATATGTACACAAGAAATAACTCTACAGTTTATGATGGAAATGTTTCTTGGTTGATTTTTTGACTATCTCGATGTCGAGATTTGAAGCTTATCACTAAAATTGAGAAGTCTGTCACAGGTAAGGGACGAATTTGCGTCTCATAAGAATATGCTCCATCATGTGATTATTTGACCACTGTTTCATACAGAGTTTCAGGATCTTTGCTGGGTTGAATATCATGATTGGCTGCTGGCAACATTTTTTTTTTTTACGAATTTATGAACGGTAACATGATCTATGACATTGATTCGCCTTCAGCAATACGAATTAGACAGAATCAGCAGCCATCAGCTCTTTGCTGACTATGGCCAACGTAAGCCTATCCACCTTGCTTAGACGAGTGTAATAGGGCTGTTCTGAAGTTCCAAGTTGGCGGGCTAACTTAACCAAAGATTTTTTAATTTTTATCTATTTGATATGTTTTGTGTTTCGTTGTTTCCCCTAACATCTTTTTTTTGTATTTAGAGTGTTCTGCTGTCAGTGCGTTTGTTGTGAGTGCGCGTTATATGTGTGTGGTGGTGATAATATCTTTTTTCATTACTTTTTTATTTAAGAGATCTTGTGATTCAGCCTGGGCTTTCCAACTGTTTTAGTGTGTAGATAAACTCAGGTGCCCCCAACTGGACTGTAATGACCCCCGTCTAGGCTTCCTGGTGAATCCTTGGCCACCATATGTGGCCTCGATTTTTGAGTTGTTATCATTCTCCAGTTCCTCCCATACCCTCACTGCGGCGAGTCAATGTAGGATGCTGTTTATTGTTTCCATATTTGTTCTGATATGTGTTTCTATCTCTGTATCGTGCCGAGGGCATCAGTTAGTGATAGATATGAGAACCATTGGCACATGATGAAATGAGGCAAGTACTCCTCAGAAAAGGCCAGGGTATTTCAACTAAAAAGAGATAATCTGGAAGAATTTAGACTCTTATGGAGATGGGAAGTTATGGAGATAACTTTTCAAGAGTATAAAGGAAAAACTTTTCCTGCATCAGCATTTCATTAACGTGCTATAGCTGGCAGATCAGAGGGGCTAATACATCATTACTGAGTCTGATAAAAACATACAGTACTACAGTGATTGAGATTGGGATAAATGATCATGAGATGTTTGGCTAAATTCATTTGGTATATGAGGACATTAATAGATCAAAGAGGAAACCAGACTTATAGAGGTGATACAATATCTGTGGAAATACAGATAGGAAAAATAGAGTTCTGAAGCTGCAAATTCAGAGAAAAAGTTAGAAGTGAGAGAGATGTTCAAATTGGAAAGTGGAGTTCTTAAACTCCAAATTCAGAGGAAAATTTATTAAATATAGAGGTGTGGTTTAGTAAAAGATATTCAAAAGAAAAAGAACTTTGGATTGTACTGTGGAAGAGATATGGGAGGCATATGAAAGGTGTAAAAGAGCAAGGAATGAATATACGAAGAGAGAAAGGAGGAAGAGAGGAACTTTGAAAAGAATTTTATGGACAGTAGATGATCCGAAACTTTTCGGTCAGTTACAGAGCGTCTAATCAAGCAGATGAATTCAGAGATAAAAGTTAAACTGGAGATGTGAAGATATGTAAGAAGCTGGGCGACAAGTTGACAAGTGTTTTCACAGTGGTGAGATGAAATAAGATCTTGGGATGCACTGAAATGTCGAGAAAATACAGGCATACTGCCAAAGGGCCTTGACGCACATAATGCTAATTGCTCTGATGCCATATCTTCATATATGCTAAAGAAGTGCACTAATCGCTTGATAGGTCGCTTGAATTATTGTTAAAGATGTTCGCTGTATGAAGGTAAAGTGATAAAGAACTGAAGAAAAGCAAATGTTTTACCCATCTTTACAAAAGGAGATCGGGAAGTTGCCCTGATGAGTTTGGTCTGTAAGATTATTAGAAAATGTTATCAGAAGGCAAATGGATAGACACTTTCAAAGGTTAAACTAACAAAAAGACGGACAACACAGATTCAAATCTCTTGAATTTCTACGGGAGAGTGAGCTCCGTTTTGCAAGGGAAGAGAAAGATGGTTAGAATGCGTCTCTGGACTGCCAGAAAACATTTGACACTACACCACTTGGAAGGTTAACGATAATGAAATGGGAATTTCAGGTAGGATTAAGGATGAGACACCTTTTATATAAATTTACGTTAAGAAAAGGGAACGAAGGACTCTCGTTGGAGGTTCCTTTTCGAAATGGGCAAGGGTCTCGAATGCTGTGTTACAGGCACCATTGTTGTTATAAGTAAATGGCTTGACAGAAGGACTAGACTCATAAATGAATGTTTGCGGTGGATGTTGCGATTGCTTTCACTGACAAGGGGACCTAAACAAGCTGGTCTGGAACGTGGTTGATGAAATTCAGCCCGAGTGCAATTGACGAGGATAGGGACACAGTGAAAGAAGGCTTCGATATGGATTTTAATGAACATGACATAAGCTAGAGAAATATGTCAATGACAGGGACTTGAAGATCGATATGTACCTAAGCTGTCGCCAAAGATCCACATCAGGAGAATTGTATATTGACAAACTGACTGTCGGCAAATGTAAGAATAACTTATAGATATACGACTCAGTGAATATTCAACAAGCTGTTCACACCCTATATTGGGCAGAAATTGGAATATGCTTCTTAGGATCGGTCACTGCCTCTAAAGAAGCATAATGAGTAAAGAGAAAATCCAGAGGAGCGAATGAAAGATGGAATCTGATTTTAGGAGGGACGAATTCCATTGAGGGGATAGAAGCCACATATTTGTCCAAGAAAAAGAGAAGAGTAAGGTATAACTTGATCACTTAGTCTGAAGGTTTTTTCATCGATGTCAACAGAAACGCTTCTTCGGGAAATGCTAAAGTCGGAAGACCCGGAGGACAACTAGTACGTAGTTCTTCGAAATGATTGAAGGGAGTACTTTTATATTATCTCATCATTTAAAAGTGTAGTGGCCATTCCTCACGATGGCAGGACAAAACAACCACGTTTATTTATGAAGGTTTGTTTATTAGACAGTTGGGGAAAGACGCTTGTGATGGACTCACTACAGTAGCAGAGATATCGTACAATCTGATGTATTAATGTACACTTCCTCGTCACTCATACACATCGGGAAGCTTCACACTGTCAACCTTCTAGAGTTCTACTTAGATCTCTGTGTCAGACTCTTCAGATTCATCGCTCTGTGCCACTGGGCTGCTGGGAGAGCCAGTGTGTGAGCCAGGCCTCGTCATGATACAGTGGCATCTGGAAGTGAGAGAGTGTCAGTGTCATCGAAGATGAAGTTGGTGGTGTGCATCAGACAACTGTTTTTACGCATCATCCACCCATGACCTACAGAGGGTGCTGATTTTGGCTTTTACGCTGTCACCATACGGAGGCCTGCAACTTGGCTTTGCATACATTCTGATTAAATGCGTTGCCATATGGAGGAAGCGTGGCTACATCTGTGTCTGCTGTTGAAACCAAAGCGTATCTCAAAATTGTCCAGGTTCCTATTTTGATTTTCCTTCTCTTCTATAGACCAGCAGATCAAAGCGACCGACAACAATGCAGGGAGGCAGCGAGAAGGAGTGACATGCCAGTCTGGAGATGTTGACAAATTGTGACAGCTTTGTGAAGACAGTGCGTTCGGCAGTCGTGAGCGGTGCATTTATGGTCTCACAGCCAGCCAGTTAGAGCATATACTGATGTCCTTCGTGAATGTCCAGCATGCATGTTAGACCTCAGTAGCTAGACGTCCTCTGCTACAACATGACAATAGAATCATCAACAAACTCGTGTCGTCACAACGAACGTCAGCTTTAGTTAGTTAGTGTGTGTGTGTGTGTGTGTGTGTGTGTGTGTGTGTGTGTGTGTGTGTGTGAGAGAGAGAGAGAGAGAGAGAGAGAGAGAGAGAGAGAGAGAGAGAGAGAGAGAGAGAGAGAGAGAGAGAGAGAGAATCAGTGACATGCTAAATTCAACATGGTGTCTGATTCCTCTTGGGAGACCTGAACACATATGGTGGCTTTGCTCTCCTGTGTGGCTTGCCGTAATGACTTATAATAGAGATTCTTGAGTGCGTTCAGTAACAACTAAAGTCTTCTCAGCTGTGCAGGGGATGAGGACGTGTGTGTGTGTGAGTGTGTGTGTGTGTGGAACTCTACTCTAGCTGCTGCATGGGTGGTGTTGAGAGTTCCCGTCCAAAGTCTCTTTATTCTGGTCGACGTTGTCTGTAGCAGCATCAAGAAAAGTGTCTTGTCATCTGTATCCAGTTGAATCCTACGTGGTGTTCACAGCCCTACACCTAACAGGAGATGGTCTGTGCGAGCGAATATGACCGAAAGTCTATCTTCATCATATGATCCACTGTGACCGAGGTCATGCAGCACATCGATAAGCTCTTCGCTGCTAAGATGATAATGGACTCCAGGTTCCAGTTTAAGTGTTACTGTGGTACAGGCAATCTTGCGCAGCGGCATATAGCTCACATTTTTGCATTTAATGCTGCAGTTGTACCACTGTTGCTCCTAACATTGCCATAAGTACTTACATTGGATGTCAAAGGGATTAAGTCATACAGTGAGTCAGGTATAAATCTTCAGCAATTCTTAGCCTCAGACTCAGTTGTGGATACGTAAGTCTTCCTTAGGTCCTTGATAACTTAATCTTAAGTTAGCTGAGCCAGGTACTCATTTTACCGACCAACCCTTAGAGATGGGTGAACAGCTGGGTTGACTGTGGACAGACTGCCGTAACTGGCATGTCTTTCCTTAGTACCCCCAACTGTTCTAGTGCAGGATTAGGGTGTCCTCCATAACAGTGCTACCAGCAAGGGCTTTCTGCTTTCTCTCATCTTGGTCATATTGTTGTACCTGCTCAATTATAACTGTGCTTCTTTGTTGAGCGCATCACTGACAATAAATTATACACGAAGAAAGCAGATCAGAAAATCTTGGACATTTGACTAAGGACATTTTGTGCAGGAGGTGCCTCATGGAGTATTTGCTTGTTTTCATAATGAACAGCACTATGCCACTTCCACTGGAAGTCCTGTGGTCAGTGCGAATGTCAATGAACCAAAACACATTTGATAGGCAAGGATGCAAGTTGCTCTTTATCTACGTAAGAACTCTACCTGAATTTCTTATGCAAGAATCTGGAGTTCTTTGTCGCAGATTGTTGGCTCACCGTCCTTAGATTTTGCTGATGATACCCGAATGTTCCTTCGTAATATCAATAGCAGAAGCGATGGTACTTTCTCCCATGTGTAAACAGATCAGTGTGTGACAACATACTAAGCCCCATCAACCCATCATTTCGCTCTTCTGTTTGTATCACTTTTGCACTGGTTGAATCTCTAGTGGCGGCGCTATTACTTCTTTTTTCTTAATGTTGGAGGCTCCAGTCAGGGATGAAAGTCTACATGAAGGTGGGGTCTTAATTGAAATATAGAGAGGTTAAAGAAAGAGAAAGGAAGAGACAAGGGAACGTACTTACGAATATTGGAGGAAGTAAAAAACTTGTCCCATAAAATGTGCCAGGTCAAAGTTATTGGGAAAGACATGAGAGTGTAAAGAGTTCAAGAAGCTTCGAGGTGTAAGGAAAGACACAGTTATCAAAACGGCCCACTCTGGAGGTGCCAACGACCGTACAGTAATCACGTGATTAATTTCTCCCTCTTTTTACCAAGCAGACATTTTCGACAGTCATGAATGAAGCATTGTTCTCTTCTGTTGAAACTGGAGGTGTCTGGCCTGCTCAGCCTCTTGGTCCCCGGTGCTGTAGCATCCGCAATAGATGATGCACTAGGAAAGAGTGTGCCAAGCTCTGATCCTTGGTGTTGCTGATTTGTTCCGCTAGACAGCTTCTGTGACCGTAAACTTTATGCTGCAGACTTAGAATGTCTTCTGGCATTGATGGATCCCAATGAGGCACTTCGTCTCCAGTTTGCCGCATCCAAGACGGCCAGCAGACCATCTGATGTTGGGTCCTTTACGGCTGGACATTGTGAACGTCCCTTAAGTAACTCAAAAAAGAAAAGAAAAGAATTATAATGATGTTTGTCAAGTGACCCGACCCTTCTTTGCTTGCAAGTCTTTCACCGAGATCCATCACGCTCCTCGCCTCTGGCCACTCACCTGTAGGAAAGTAAGAAGAACATTTTGATCAATGGTTATTCGTCTGCAGTGGATGACAGATCCTGGAAATGAATGCAATTCTAAACACAGTGCTCTAACTTCTTGCCCAATCGGACACACTGTCTGCAAGAACGGGGATGTGCCTACCAAATTTTCTGGTAATGTGTATGCCATAATTTCTGGGAATGGGAGCATATAGAATAATAAGATGGGGGTTAACATGTCCAAACCTAGAGATATTTCTTTCTTACCAAGCAAACTCAACAGACTCTGAGTGGGAACTGTTATGCCGACATATGTCTGAAAATATCCCCTCGTTAGCAAAGACAGCAATCCCTGTGGTAGCTGTCCCTTCTCAATATTACCCCCAGAAGCTCCAGTCACACAGGATGGACCACATCCAGTCACACAGGATGGACCACATCCAGTCACACAGGATGGACCACATCCAGTCACACAGGATGGACCACATCTAGTCACACAAGATGGACAAAGGCTTCAACTGAAATGTGTCTAGGGTCTATGAGAGGGAGACATATGAAAAGAAAGAGAGAGAGAGAGAGGAAAGAAAAACATTAAGAATTTTCATCATGAACGTGTTACAGTGTCGTGGTTTACTGAGTGACACAATGCTGGTCGCTGGCGTCCTGGGTATAGTACACCTGAAGAACACCCCTTCACCTCGGGTACGTTTTCGACCTGTTCTCTAGCACTTCCAGGCGACCATGAACACACGGTACAGACGGTCAAGGGAGACAGATCATCTCGAGTATTTCAACTTTCTACTGGGAATCGTTTCAGGCGTTGCAACGAACGGTTGAACTCTTCATTTGTTTCTGAATTGAGAAGCATTTTACACAAGTGACGTCATCAAATTACTTATTCTCATGGTGTTTTGATCCCGTTCAAAAGAAAACCTCCTGTAACGTTACACTCCAACGATAGTTGTACACGACAAACTTCAAACAGCAACAGACCACAGGGTCCTAACGAGGCTGTTAGTAACAATGATTTTCATTATGACAATAATGATAATGTCGGAAATTATAATGACAATCATGATTTTTTTTTCATGTTGGCCATTTCCCGCGTTAGCGAGGTAGCGTTAAGAACGGAGGACTGAGCCATAGAGGGAATACCCTCACTTGGCCCCCTTTTTTATTTCTGTAAAATGAAACACGGGAGGGGAGGATTTCCAGCCCCCAGCTCCCTCCCCTTTTAGTCACCTTCTACGGCACGCAGGGAATACGTAGGAAGTATTCTTTCTCCTCCTATCCCCAGGGATATATAATATACCGTGGCCTGAGTCAGGTACCAATTTTACCGACCAACCCCTAAGGGTGGATGAACAGCTGGGTTGACTGTGGACCGACTGCCGCATCCAGGATTCGAACCCATGCGCTCGACTCTGAGCGTCCCGTGAATCTGTCACGGTCAGGGACGCTAACCGCTGCACCACGGGGGTCCCCATAGCAGCAAAACTGATATTACTGAAAATTGTATGATAATAGTGAACATTCAATAAAGCCATGAGAGAAAATGATAGAAATGACACTCGCCACCGTGCATTTTGATCCGAAAGTTTGTACCGTTAGCGAGAGAACAGAGGGTTTACAGTGGAATCCTATCCTCTACTGTGACAGAGAGATCGTAATCCACAACCTCTGCAAGAGACCGTATACAGTGCATTCTGCAACTCTTCCCTGTGAATTGAAGCCCAACCACAGTCTCTCTCTGAATTCTCACACCGAACAAGGATCCCTTCCCTCCCCCTACCTTATCTCTCGTGTTTAATCCACCTTCTTCAGGTTGGTCTTCTTGTGGCGCCCAGTTGTGTGCGGTTACTTAGGTCGGGAAGTGAGAGTGGAGGCCAGTCTCTTCCCCACACCATGAGGTTACCGTGGTGGAGAGCGTCAGTAAGTGATGTGTCTCCAGCAGGTAAGGCTGAAGTGGGTTGTGGTTGACGTTACTCACGTCGAACACATTCATGAGCGAGGTTCTTCCCTGAAATCTGGGGTTTAATGGTTTAAGATGCTCTAGTGGGTAAAGTCTCCACCTAATCTGAGAAGCTGCAGAGTTGGAATACTGAATGGGCGAGAGTTTTGCCTCCCCTCACGCCCCCATAATGTGAGGTTGGTGGAAGGTAAATGAGAGATTGTTCTCCACAGTACCTGAGGTTCTTGTGTGTGGCCACGAGATGAGTGTTGCTCGACGTGTGGTTTTGCTTAGCTGGGAAGAGTAAATGGGTCAGGCTCTCCTCGAGCAGGGCTATGAGGGCGAGTGTATGGCCCAGCAACAGGATGTAGAAGGCTCCCTGTAGGTGCTGCAGCCCCAGCACTACCCGAGTCTCGCTCTGAGGCAGGAGAGATAAGAAAGAGTGTGTGTGTGTGTGTGTGTGTGTGTGTGTGTGTGTGTGTGTGTGTGGGGAGGAGAGAGAGAGAGAGAGAGAGAGAGAGAGAGGAGAGAGAGAGAGAGAGAGAGAGAGAGAGAAGAGAATCAGTGACATGCTAAATTCAACATGGTGTCTGATTCCTCTTGGGAGACCTGAACACATATGGTGGCTTTGCTCTCCTGTGTGGCTTGCCGTAATGACTTATAATAGAGATTCTTGAGTGCGTTCAGTAACAACTAAAGTCTTCTCAGCTGTGCAGGGGATGAGGACGTGTGTGTGTGTGTGTGTGTGGAACTCTACTCTAGCTGCTGCATGGGTGGTGTTGAGAGTTCCCGTCCAAAGCCTCTTTATTCTGGTCGACGTTGTCTGTAGCAGCATCAAGAAAAGTGTCTTGTCATCTGTATCCAGTTGAATCCTACGTGGTGTTCACAGCCCCACACCTAACAGGAGATGGTCTGTGCGAGCGAAAATGACCGAAAGTCTTTCTTCATCATATGATCCACTGTGACCGAGGTCATGCAGCACATCGATAAGCTCTTCGCTGCTAAGATGATAATGGACTCCAGGTTCCAGTTTAAGTGTTACTGTGGTACAGGCAATCTTGCGCAGCGGCATATAGCTCACATTTTTGCATTTAATGCTGCAATTGTACCACTGTTGCTCCTAACATTGCCATAAGTACTTACATTGGATGTCAAAAGGATTAAGTCATACAGTGAGTCAGGTATAAATCTTCAGCAATTCTTAGCCTCAGACTCAGTTGTGGATACGTAAGTCTTCCTTAGGTCCTTGATAACTTAATCTTAAGTTAGCTGAGCCAGGTACTCATTTTACCGACCAACCCTTAGAGATGGGTGAACAGCTGGGTTGACTGTGGACAGACTGCCGTAACTGGCATGTCTTTCCTTAGTACCCCCAACTGTTCTAGTGCAGGATTAGGGTGTCCTCCATAACAGTGCTACCAGCAAGGGCTTTCTGCTTTCTCTCATCTTGGTCATATTGTTGTACCTGCTCAATTATAACTGTGCTTCTTTGTTGAGCGCATCACTGACAATAAATTATACACGAAGAAAGCAGATCAGAAAATCTTGGACATTTGACTAAGGACATTTTGTGCAGGAGGTGCCTCATGGAGTATTTGCTTCAGTTTTCATAATGAACAGCACTATGCCACTTCCACTGGAAGTCCTGTGGTCAGTGCGAATGTCAGTGAACCAAAACACATTTGATAGGCAAGGATGCAAGTTGCTCTTTATCTACGTAAGAACTCTACCTGAATTTCTTATGCAAGAATCTGGAGTTCTTTGTCGCAGATTGTTGGCTCACCGTCCTTAGATTTTGCTGATGATACCCGAATGTTCCTTCGTAATATCAATAGCAGAAGCGATGGTACTTTCTCCCATGTGTAAACAGATCAGTGTGTGACAACATACTAAGCCCCATCAACCCATCATTTCGCTCTTCTGTTTGTATCACTTTTGCACTGGTTGAATCTCTAGTGGCGGCGCTATTACTTCTTTTTTCTTAATGTTGGAGGCTCCAGTCAGGGATGAAAGTCTACATGAAGGTGGGGTCTTAATTGAAATATAGAGAGGTTAAAGAAAGAGAAAGGAAGAGACAAGGGAACGTACTTACGAATATTGGAGGAAGTAAAAAACTTGTCCCATAAAATGTGCCAGGTCAAAGTTATTGGGAAAGACATGAGAGTGTAAAGAGTTCAAGAAGCTTCGAGGTGTAAGGAAAGACACAGTTATCAAAACGGCCCACTCTGGAGGTGCCAACGACCGTACAGTAATCACGTGATTAATTTCTCCCTCTGTTTACCAAGCAGACATTTTCGACAGTCATCAATGAAGCATTGTTCTCTTCTGTTGAAACTGGAGGTGTCTGGCCTGCTCAGCCTTCTTGGTCCCCGGTGCTGTAGCATCCGCAATAGATGATGCACTAGGAAAGAGTGTGCCAAGCTCTGATCCTTGGTGTTGCTGATTTGTTTCGCTTGTGTACCTTGCTAGACAGCTTTTGTGACCGTAAACTTTATGCTGCAGACTTAGAATGTCTTCTGGCATTGATGGATCCCACTGAGGCACCTCGTCTCCAGTTTGCCGCATCCAAGACGGCCAGCAGACCATCTGATGTTGGGTCCTTTACGGCTGGACATTGTGAACGTCCCTCAAGTAACTCAAAAAAGAAAAGAAAAGAATTATAATGATGTTTGTCAAGTGACCCGACCCTTCTTTGCTTGCAAGTCTTTCACCGAGATCCATCACGCTCCTCGCCTCTGGCCACTCACCTGTAGGAAAGTAAGAAGAACATTTTGATCAATGGTTATTCGTCTGCAGTGGATGACAGATCCTGGAAATGAATGCAATTCTAAACACAGTTCCCTAACTTCTTGCCCAATCGGACACACTGTCTGCAAGAACGGGGATGTGCCTACCAAATTTTCTGGTAATGTGTATGCCATAATTTCTGGGAATGGGAGCATATAGAATAATAAGATGGGGGTTAACATGTCCAAACCTAGAGATATTTCTTTCTTACCAAGCAAACTCAACAGACTCTGAGTGGGAACTGTTATGCCGACATATGTCTGAAAATATCCCCTCGTTAGCAAAGACAGCAATCCCTGTGGTAGCTGTCCCTTCTCAATATTACCCCCAGAAGCTCCAGTCACACAGGATGGACCACATCCAGTCACACAGGATGGCCCACATCCAGTCTCACAGGATGGACCACATCCAGTCACACAGGATGGACCACATCCAGTCACACAGGATGGACCACATCCAGTCACACAGGATGGACCACATCCAGTCTCACAGGATGGACCACATCCAGTCTCACAGGATGGACCACATCCAGTCACACAGGATGGACCACATCCAGTCTCACAGGATGGACCACATCCAGTCACACAGGATGGACCACATCCAGTCTCACAGGATGGACCACATCCAGTCACACAGGATGGACCACATCCAGTCACACAGGATGGACCACATCCAGTCTCACAGGATGGACCGCATCTAGTCTCACAGGATGGACCACATCCAGTCTCACAGGATGGACCACATCCAGTCACATAAGATGGACAAAGGCTTCAACTGAAACGTGTCTAGGGTCTATGAGAGGGAGACATATGAAAAGAAAGAGAGAGAGAGAAAAAAAAGAAAAACATTAAGAATTTTCATCATGAACATGTTACAGTGTCGTGGATTACTGAGTGACACAATGCTGGTCGCTGGCGTCCTGGGTATAGTACACCTGAAATACACTCCTTCACCTCGGGTACGTTTTCGACCTGTTCTCTAGCACTTCCAGGCGACCATGAGCACACGGTACAGACGGTCAAGGGAGACAGATCATCTCGAGTATCTCAACTCTCTACTGGGAATCGTTTCAGGCGTTGCAACGAACGGTTGAACTCTTCATTTGTTTCTGAATTTAGAAGTATTTTACACAAGTGACGTCATCAAATTACTTATTCTCATGCTGTTTTGATCCCGTTCAAAAGAAAACCTCCTGCAACGTTACACTCCAACGATAGTTGTACACGACAAACTTCAAACAGCAACAGACCACAGGGTCCTAACGAGGCTGTTAGTAACAATGATTTTCATTATGATAATAATGATAATGTCGGAAATCATAATGACTCATGATTTTTTTTTCATGTTGGCCATTTCCCGCGTTAGCGAGGTAGCGTTAAGAACGGAGGACTGAGCCATAGAGGGAATACCCTCACTTGGCCCTCTTTTTTATTTCTGTAAAATGAAACACGGGAGGGGAGGATTTCCAGCCCCCCGCTCTTTCCCCTTTTAGTCACCTTCTACGGCACGCAGGGAATACGTAAGAAGTATTCTTTCTCCTCCTATCCCCAGGGATATATAATATACCGTGGCCTGAGTCAGGTACCAATTTTACCGACCAACCCCTAAGGGTGGATGAGCAGCTGGGTTGACTGTGGACCGACTGCCGCATCCAGGATTCGAACCCATGCGCTCGACTCTGAGCGTCCCGTGAATCTGTCACGGTCAGGGACGCTAACCGCTGCACCACGGGGGTCCCCATAGCAGCAAAACTGATATTACTGAAAATTGTATGATAATAGTGAACATTCAATAAAGCCATGAGAGAAAACGATAGAAATGACACTCGCCACCGTGCATTTTGATCCGAAAGTTTGTACCGTTAGCGAGAGAACAGAGGGTTTACAGTGGAATCCTATCCTCTACTGTGACAGAGAGATCGTAATCCACAACCTCTGCAAGAGACCGTATACAGTGCATTCTGCAACTCTTCCCTGTGAATTGAAGCCCAACCACAGTCTCTCTCTGAATTCTCACACCGAACAAGGATCCCTTCCCTCCCCCTACCTTATCTCTCGTGTTTAATCCACCTTCTTCAGGTTGGTCTTCTTGTGGCGCCCAGTTGTGTGAGGTTACTTAGGTCGGGAAGTGAGAGTGGAGGCCAGTCTCTTCCCCACACCATGAGGTTACCGAGGTGGAGAGCGTCAGTAAGTGATGTGTCTCCAGCAGGTAAGGCTGAAGTGGGTTGTGGTTGACGTTACTCACGTCGAACACATTCATGAGCGAGGTTCTTCCCTGAAATCTGGGGTTTAATGGTTTAAGATGCTCTAGTGGGTAAAGTCTCCACCTAATCTGAGAAGCTGCTGAGTTGGAATACTGAATGGGCGAGAGTTTTGCCTCCCCTCACGCCCCCATCATGTGAGGTGGGTGGAAGGTAAATGAGAGGTTGTTCTCCACAGTACCTGAGGTTCTTGTGTGTGGCCACGAGATGAGTGTTGCTCGACGTGTGGTTTTGCTTAGCTGGGAAGAGTAAATGGGTCAGGCTCTCCTCGAGCAGGGCTATGAGGGCGAGTGTATGGCCCAGCAACAGGATGTAGAAGGCTCCCTGTAGGTGCTGTAGCCCCAACACTACCCGAGTCTCGCTCTGGGGCAGGAGAGATAAGAAAGAGTTGGTGTTAGTGGGATATGAAGATATGTTTCTTGACTTGCCTGAGTCAGAGACAGTTTAACAGTTTTGTACTCATGGTTTGTTTGTGTCGTACAGTATGGTCATAATGTGTGTGTGTGTGTGTGTGTGTGTTCTGCTAATTTGTTTTAGCTGTTCCTGCGTTAAGGTTTGGGAGTTTTGCACTCGTAGGTGCCTCGAGTCTGATCCTCATAGAGGCTTTTGAGTCTTCTAATGGTACCCGTACTTACCTCCTCATCCCTCCTGTCCTTTCCGTGTCCACGACATTCTTCCTCACGTCGCTCCAGTCTCACCTACACCTTGTCCAGCTTCCAGTTATACCGTCTTGTCCTGGATTCACTTCCGACTTCAGGAAAGAAGAAAATTATGTCCTGTGTCAACATCGTCTCGGTCTTCAAAGAATGTATGCTTGGTTACTAAGTCTTCAAGCATCCTTTTTTTTTCTTTCAAAGGGGGACAGTTGAAGGATGATTCCCCTCTCTCTTCGTAATTCATTCCGTTCACTTTTGTTGCCATTCTCAGTGCGTTCCTCCGCAGTCTTCCCAGGCATTAAGTCCAGCTTCGGTCGACTGAACGTGGTATAATATCCTCATAAGCAAACTTGCCTGAATATTTACTAGGAGGCAGTTTGAACAGTGAACAAAGGACAGTTTACCTTCTCACATGATGCTCTGGGGAGACAAGGATGGCATGAAGGCAATCCCCAGGTTCCGCCCGCAGCGGGGAATGTTGTGATGTCTTGCCCCTAGTGTACAGTTCTCACTGTATATATATATATATATATATATATATATATATATATATATATATATATATATATATATATATATATATATATATATATATATATGTATATATACTTTCTCAGAAAATTATGATTCCAAAGTTGGCAAGATGGAAATGACGATCAACGCCAGACTGTAACGAGGATTTAAAGTGGCGTCCTTACCTGAGCTGAGGCGAGCTGGACTGTGTTACCGTCCCGGGCGGCGGATGCTTCCACCCTCCTCTCCCTCACCCGCCTGGCCATCACATCAGCCTTCCAGTGATCTATGATGCCAGCGTCCCGGAGCCGCCTTATCACCTGGCTGAAGCGGGTCTGGAACGGCGCTCCTCTCCTGTGGGACAGATACACAGTAACCGTCGAATCTATACCCTCGCTATGTGTACTCGAAGTAGGATAATCCACTGCGTCAGCAATATCCAGTACCTTATACCTCCTGGGAATGTGTCTCCCGACTGATACGACTATAAGCAGGCGGGCAAGGATCTATAAGGAATACAGACTCTCACGTGCGACTACCTAAGTCATATCATACATGGGTTGTTACAGATGGAGAGATGCGGTTGTGGCAAACCAACTTCATCACATATCTCCTCGTAGGGGTAAGTATTGCCAGCCTTGTTATAGCGTCTCAGGTAGGGAAGGTAACGAACCTCACTACATCGGTCACAAACAACCCTGTTGCTCATGGATCTCGCCTACAGATATTAAGAAAAGCGGAGGGATATTATATTACAGTGGACACTACACTCGCCTGAACCCCCAGCCAAATGATGATGCCAGACTGACGCCACCGCTGCTGATGTAGAGGGGCGTGTGTCCCTGGGCGCTAGCGTAGCGAGTGGCCACAATCACGCTGATGTAATTCCTGAAGCTGATGAAGGAGTAGCCATCAGCCAACACCTTCTGCAGGGCCTCGTCCACCTGCAGCAACTGGCCAGGGAAGAGGGATGATTAAGAATCATTCCGTAGGATATACCAAAACATATGTCCTATTTGATTTTCATTGCTGGATACTTGAATGTGTCCTCTGAACCACATAGACATTAAGGGACACCATCACGCATTTCGTCTGGATAAGAAGTATTTCCTGTGATTTATCACTCTTTTTTCTATCTTCGATTGGAGTGAGAACACCATAGCAAGCAATGCAGGGACGTGTGAAAATCGGATTTTCGTAAGATTGATTGACGTATATCCTCGAAAACGTTTACCAAAATCCTTTCAAGTGTCACTGTCCATATCCTTGAGGGAAACTGATAGTCCTGGCATAAAACTCAGATTAGCAAACTATCTTTTCCTGTATAAGATTTGACTGATAAGCGTATGAAGTCGTCATCCTTCCCTGGGGGTTGGTTGATAAAATGGGTACCTCCCTCAGTCCAGGGGGAAGTGATAACAGGAAGTGATGAAATGAGAGGGAGATGAAGTGAGTATTTTGAAGGTTTGTTGAATGTGTTTGATGACAGAGTGGCAGATGTAGGGTGTTTTGGTCGGGGTGGTGTGCGAAGTGAGAGGGTCAGAGAGAATAGTTTGGTTAAAAGAGAAGAGGTGATGAAGGCCTTGCGGAAGATGAAATCCGGCAAGGCGATGGGTCGGATTGTATTGCGGTTGAATTTATTAAGAAAGGGAGTGACTGTGTTGTTGATTGGTTGGTAAGGATATTCAGCGTATGGATGGATTATGGTGAAGTGCTTTGAGGATTGGCGGAATGCATGTATAGTGCCACAGTACAAAGGCAAAGGGGATAAAGGTGAGTGTTCAAAATACAGAGGCATAATTTTGCTGAGTATCACTGGAAAATTGTATGCGAAGGTATTAAGAGGGTGAAGGCATGTGCAGAGGATCAGACTTGGGAAGAGCAGTATGGTTTCAGAAGTGGTAGCGCATGTCTGGAACAGGCATTTGCTTTGAAAAATGTTTGTGAGAAATACTTAGAAAAACAGATGTATTTGTATGCACCGTTTATGGATATGAAGAGGGCATAAGATAGGGGTGATAGAGATCTTTATGGAAGGTTTTAAGAGTATAAAGTGTGAGAGGTAAGCTACTAAAAGCAGTGAAAAGTCTTTATCAAGAATGTAAGGCATGTGTACATGTAGAAGGAGAGAAGAGTGATTGGTTCCCAGTGAAGGTCGGTCTGCTGCAGGGGTGTGTGATGTCCCTATGGTTGTTTAATTTGTTTATGGATGAGGAGGTTAGGGAGGTAATGCAAGAGTTTTGGAGAGAGGGGCGAGTATGCAGTCTATTGGGAATGAGAGGGCTTGGGAAGTGAGTCAGTTGTTGTTCGCCGATGATACAACACTGGTGGCTGATTCAAGTGAGAAACTGCAGAAGCTGGTGACTGAGTTTGGAAAAGCGTGTGAAAGGAGAAAGTTGAGAGTAAATGTGAATACGAGCAAGGTTATTAGGTTTAGCAGAGGTGAGTGACAAGTTAGTTGGGATGCAAGTTTGAATGGAGGTAAATTGGAGGAGTGGACTTAGCAGCGAATGGAACCATGGAAGCGGAAGTGAGTCACAGAGTTGGGGAGTGGGTGGGGCCGCAAAGGTTCTGGGAGTGATGAAGAATGTGTGGAAAGAGAGAACGTTATCTCGGAGAACTAAAATGGGTATTTTTAAAGGAATATTGGTTCCAACAATATTGTATGGTTGGGAGGTATGGGCCATAGATGAGATTGTACGGAGGAGGGTGGATGTATTGGGAATTAAATGTTTGAAGACAATATGTAGTGCAATTTGGTTTGATTGAATAAGGAATGAAAGGGTAAAAAGATTATCATTTCTATTATTATTATTATTATTATTATTATCATTATCATTATTATTAAAAGATTATCATTTCTATTATTATTATTATTATTATTATTATCATTATTATTATTATTATTATTATTATTATTATCATTATTATCATTATCATTATTATTATCATCATCATACTTAATCGCTGATTCCCGCGTCAACGAGATAGCTCCAGGGAAGATGAAGAATGGCAAAACCACTCATATAAACATATATTTACATAAAAGCCCATACACGCACATATACATACATATACATACACGGACATAACCATATATACATATGTACATACTCATATTGGCTTGCCTTATTCCATTCCTGTTGCTACCCCGCCACACAGGAAATAACAACCTCCCCTTTCAGCGAGGTAACACCAGGAAAGGACAGAAAGGGCCACATTTGTTTCCACTCAGTCTCTAGCTGTCATGTGTAATGCACCGAGACCATAGCTCCCTATCTACGTTCAGGCACCACCGACCTTTCCATGATTTACCCAAGACGTTTCACATGTTCTGGTCCACTCCAGTGACAGCACGCCGATATACCACATCATTCCAATTCATTCTATTCCTTGCACGCCTTTCACCCTCCTGTATATTCAGGCCCCGACCGCCCCAAATCATTTTCACTCCACCTTTCCACCTCCTATCAGGTCTCCCGCTTCTCCTTCTTCCCTCCACCTCTGACATATACATCCTTTTTCCTCCCTCATTCTCTTCATATGTTCAAACCATTTCAGCACACCCTCTTCTGCTCTCTAAACCACACATTTTATTTCCACACGCCTCTTGCTCCTTTATTCCTTACTCGATCAAACCACCTTACACAACATATTGTCCTTCGACATTTCATTTCCAACACATCCACCCTCCTCTGTACAACCCTATTTATAGCCCATGCCTCCCAACCATATAATATTGTTGGAGCTGCGATTCCCTCAAACATATCCATTTTTGCTCTTCGAGATAAGGTTCTCTCCTTCCACACATTCTTCATCGCTCCCAGAACCTTCGCCCCCTTCCCCACCCTGTGACTTACTTCTGTTTCCATGTTTCCATTCGCTGCTAAGTCAACTCCCAGATATCTAAAACGCTTCACTTCCTCCAGTTTTACTCCATTCAAACTTACATCCCAGTTAACTTATTCCCTCAACTCTACTGAAGTTAATAACCTTGCTCTTATTCACAATTACTCTCAAATTTATCTTTCACACACTTTTCCAAACTCAGTCACCAATTTCTGCAATTTCTCACTGGAAACAGCCAACAGAGTTGTATCATCGGCGAAAAACAACTGACTCACTTCCCAGGCCCTCTCATCCCCAAAAGACCATACTCTCCCCTCTCCAAAACTCTTGCATTTACCTTCCTACCCAACCCATACATAAACAAATTAGACAACCATGGGAAGATCACACCCGTGCCTTAAACCGGCCTTCACTGGGAACCAAACATTCTCCTCTCTTCCTACTTACATCCTTGGTAAAAACTTTTCACTGCTTCTAGTAGCTTACCTCCCACACCATGTACTCTTAAGACCTTCCATAAAGCATCTCAGTCAACCATATCATATGACTTCTTCAGATCCATAAATGCTACATGCAAATCCATCTGTTTTTCTATTTTTCACACACATTCTTCAAAGCAAACACCTGATCCAAACATCCTCTAACACTTTTGAAACCATACTGCTCTTCCCCAGTCTGATTCTCTGTACATGCCTTCACCCTCTCAGTCAATACCCTTCCGTATAACTTCGCAGGAATACTCAACAAACTTATGCCTCTGTAGTTTGAACACTCACCTTTATCCCCTTTGCCTTTGGACCATGGCACTATGCATGCATTCCGCCAATCCTCAGGCACTTTACAAATGATCCATACATACAATAGATATCCTTACCAATCAATCAATAACAGTTACCCCCTTCCTTAAAAAATTCTACTGCAATATCATCCAAATCCGCCGCCTTGCCAGCTTTCATCTTCCGCAAAGCTATCACTGCTTATTCTCTCTCAACCAAACCATTCTCCCTGACCCTCTCACTTCCCACACCAACCCGACCAAAACACCCTACCTCTGCCACTCTATCATCAAGCACATTCAACAAACATTCAGACCAGATATACTCAAGAAACGTATACCAATATAGTTTCAACGCTCACCTTTATTCTCTTTGCCTTCGTACGATTTCGCTACACATACATTCTGCAAATCCTCAGGCACCTCACCATGATCCATACATACATTGAATATCCTTACCAACCAATCAACAATACACTCACTCCCTTTCTTGATAGATTCAATTGCAATGCTATCTTTCACAAGGCTTTCACTACCTCTTCTCTCTTCACCAAACCTCTCCCTGACTCTCTCACTTGTCACACTGCCACGAACAAAACACCCTCTATCTGCCACTCTGTCATGAAGAACCTTCAACAATCCTTCAAAATGTTCCATCTGCTTCACTTCATCACTATTTGTTATTACTTCTCCACTTGCCCCGATGTCCCCATTTGTTGTGTTGTCTTTCGCACATTATTTACCTCCTTCCAAAACATCTTTATATTCTACCTAAAGTTTAATGATACTTTCTCATCCCAACTCTCATTTACCCTCTTTTAACTTCTGGAAAAGATCACAATTAAGCGAGTGATCAACTAAATTCCTTTTCATCCACTGAGAAATGGAATACGATATTCCCAAGTGCATTCGTGTAATGATCACATCATCAGGGGATATGCAAGAAAGAAATATAAATCAGTTGATATACAACAAGGAGACGTAGGACGCCATTTGGTAAACAAGTGACTACCTGAAAGGAGTTCGGGTGCGTTCAAGTCTGGCAACAATCGTATCATAAAATTTATTATGTGGACGAGAATGGGAACTGTTTGAAAATCTTATCAACAATAAAGCTATCTACTTTGTATAAACCTTCATTAACATTAATGTTTCAATTATTGTTTATTTAATGATATAAGATTCAATGATATTTCTCGTGGTACAGGAGTTAGAGTTGATAAATGAAATGGCATTATTCCAGTCAATACAATTATCATAATCTTTAACTTGATCAAATACGGCATTTGATTCTTGTCATGTTCTTATACCATATCCTTACCAGTCTGCCCAACATAAAACATATCACGATTATTAAATGGTACTCTATAAACACATCCTACAGAACTTTCTGGTGAGTCTCTGATTAAGATATTATTTACAGTATTGTTGTTGCTGAAGGCAACATTTATATCAAAGGATCTAAGCAACATGGGAAGTAAAATTACTAAAAGAGAAAACTAAAAGGTTCTTGGTGTCAAGGAGAGGTTTGGGTTTAATTCTATAGAATAATTTATTTGCGAACTTAAGAGATTCATCAATGAAAGATCTAGGATACTTTAACCTGGATCCAATTGAATATATCTTCTAAAACTCATCATCATTAAACTCTGGACTCCATACACGTAATGCCCTAAGGAACACAAACTGGAATGATGATAATTTAACTCTGTCATGTTGAGCTGGTTAATAATGGATATATGATCATACATTGGTAGGTTTTCTGTATATGCTAAACTTAGATATGTTTCCATCCCTATGAATCATGCAATATAAAGATGGTAACATACCATCATTTTCAATTTCTACAGTAAAGTTGATGGAAGTTGGTTGATTGTTAAGTAAAGGGAGAAATGTTTGTAAATTTTTGTTTCCCGGCCAAACAAAGAACATAATCTGCATACCTAAACCAAATTGCATTAGAGGGTTAGATATCCTTTAGTAACATTATTTCAAAGAGTTCCATGTAAAGATTACTTGCTACAGGTGGAAGAGAGCTACCCATTGCCATACCAAATATCTGAGCATAATATTCTCCATTAAACTGAAATGCAGTCTTTTATACACAATTTTATCAATTCAATAAAACAGACTTTGAAACAGGTAAATGAATATCATCCAAGACTTCAAATAAATATTCTAAAAGGTCATCAACTGGAACTTTTGTGAACAAAGACGAAACATCAAGGCTAACAAGTTTAAAATCAAAATCAACAATGATACCATTAAGCTTGTTAGCTAAATCTACACTGTTCATATCAGAATCTTACCCACTAATGGGCTTAATAAAGAAACTAACTACTTTGACAGTTTATATGTTATGAAGCCCACTGAACTCACTATGGGTCTTGCTGGAAAATTTGGTTTATGTGTTTTGATTAGTCCATACATATATGGCATTGAAGGGGACAAAAATGACAGAATTTTTTTATTAGAGAACCATTACCTTTCAGCAACAGCTTCAGTTCTTTACTAAAAGGAGAATCAACTGCTTCTAAAGGATTCTTACTCAGTTTAAGTATGTTGTGTCATCAACTGAAAGATCATTCAATTTGGGTAAATAATCGCTTTTGGTATCCTTTTCTTTTACTTTTATAGGGACTGAATTCTTTTTTCCTGTTAGTATTAAGACCAGATCGCCTTGCGTGAACCTTGAGTCTGTGTAGCGTGTATCTATGTAACTCATCATGTCAGTAAAATTACACTGTCCCATCGTACTTCAGTTAGAGTTTTATGTAACTATTCAAAAGCATTATGATCCATCAATTGCAGATACTCTTTTTCAATGCTCATTCATTTATGAATTTTCTCAATTACTCCGCAAGTCAGATCAACATTAGTTCACATTAGAGACACGATACTTGTTTTTACACTAACCTCCATCCTGTCATAGACCGTTCTTACTACAGGGTCAGTATGTCTGGAGAAATACTCAAGAGGCAGCCCCGTCAAGACCCAGGGTTCGGTGCCCCAACCCCAGCCGTCCCGTTCCACAAGGTCCTGGAAGGTCTCCAGTGGCTGGGTCCTTCCCTGCACCGTCAGGTGGGCCACGAGGGACGAACGGAATGCTGTACAGATAACCAGGCAGTGCACTAACCACCACCCCACCAACACCTGTACATAGATTATAAGCTGCTATCAACATCTGTACGAAGAATATAGGTGATACACCAAGCCATAAACACCTGCACATAGATATAGGTGATGATTAGGCAGGCTCACCATGCCACCAACACCTGCACAAAGGATATAAGAGATGATTAGGCTGCACATACCATGCTACCAACACCTGCACATAGGTGATGATTCAGCTGCACACACTATGCCACCAACACCTGCACACTGAATGTAGGTGAACTAGAATGCACACACCATGCCACCAACACCTGCACAGAATACAAGTGATGATTAGGCTGAACACATCATGCCACCAACACCCGTAAGAACTAGGCTGCACTCACCATGCTACCAACACCTGCACATAGAATACATGCAATAACTAAGTGCGCACACCATGCTACCAACACCTGCACGTAGAATAAATGCAATAACAAAGTGCGCACACCATGCCACCAACATCTGCACATAGAATACATGCAATAACTGAGTGCCACACCATGCCACCAACACCTGCACATAGAATACATGTGATGACTAAGCTGCACACACTGTACCACCAACACCTGCATATTGAGTGAAAAATGATTACCAAACCGTATAGTAGCCAGTACACTACAAACACCTGTATACGCATTGTACGGGTAATGGATAAGCACACCAACCGCTATGCAACGGAAGTACGTACATCTACTGCTAATGAATTAGATAGTTTACCGAAAGACAGAACACTTGCTCTGAGGGACATAGAACACCTTACTTTGCCTGAGGCTTTGAGAGTAGGGCCTTGGGACGATCTTTCCAGGAGGACGCCCCACCCATACAGGACGGCAGAGGTAAGGCCGAGGTGAGGCCCACCCGCCAGCCTGCGCCAGGTCCCGTGCAGTAACCACAGTATGACGCCCCACACCACCACGCTCACTAGCAACACCAACCATAGCTCACCTAGGGCAGAGGTGTGGCAGGGTGTTTTGTCTTTTACTTTATTGTGTTTACTGTACATGTAGATAAATTTACATGGTAAATTGTTCGGATATCACAAATTCAAAATGCCCTAATGATTTGTTTTAATTATGGGAAAATGGTAGATTGTAGATTTAAGAAACTTGGGGAATATAAAGAATTTGGATGGGGAGATTAAAATTACCAGAAAACAGACAAGAAAAGAACAACAAGTGTTTAGAGTTTAAAGTCCTGAACAGAAAAATCAATAGGATGATATATATCAGTAAATGAAAGAAAATATACAGCAAACTGATAGGCTGAACAAAAAAGTGGTGGCAAAAATATATATTACTATCGAGGGGTACATAATCTTACACTGGCAGTTAAAACGAAAGGATTCATTGCATGAACTCTGTTGAGCTACGTAACGTAAATAAGGAAAGAAAAACGAATAATCTCAAATGACCTAAAGTTAAGCATTTGCCTTAAAGCAGTAATAAAGAATAACTTTTGGCTTCATAGGTAGAGCATTCGGACTGAAGTCTGATAAACTAGTCCTCTCTCCCTACGCTTCACTAGTTCGTCCCTACCATGATTTTTTTTTCTTATGATAGAATAAAGTACAACAAGCTCCCGAGATGATTCTTGAACAGAGAAACAGATCTCATAAAAGCTGTCTACTCGATCTAAACTATGTATCTAAATTTGAAAAGGAAAGGTTAAGAGGAGACCAAATGTAGGTACTCAAAGTTATCAAACGTTTCGGCAGTCTTGATATATGGCTTTTCCCATGATAAATAGATACAAACTTCACTGTGAATTGGGCAAAGTATTCTTTCATCAACAGATTTCTTAACATACTAGATGACTTACCGAGAAGAGTAACTGAAAGCAGTACGTTCAAAAATAAACAAGCCTCGCATGTATCCACGAATGATACTCTATGCCTCTTTAGTTGAAAAATGTACTGACATATTTCCGTAAGTCTTCTTGTTGCTTTTCTACTCTTTATAGTAAACTCTGTGGTCTGATTCCCTCTTCTCTTTCAGACAGGATCTAAATGGTGTTTTTCTTTGCATTCATGTATATAGTTTCCTTCCTTTCAATTCTATGCTTTTTGTTCTAGTCCATAGTTACCTTTTCAGTCACTAAATCGTGTTAGCCGTTGTTGGAACGACTTTTCCCTCCTCTGCTGTCAACAGTGGTGTCCTTCAGGACTCTGTCTTATTTCCTACATTCTTTCTTCTATCCATTAGCGATCTTCTGTTGTCGCCGTCTGTCCCTATCCATCCTTAGGCCGATGATATCCTTTAACTCCTCATCAATCCGAAAGTCGTTCTTTTTCTCGCACCGAACACATTTCACTCAATTCGGAACTGTGTAACATTTCCAAATGTCATAACAGTAACCCGCATAGATGTAGCAGTGCAAAAACACAATATCTTCTTAAATATCTTTCTAGATTTCTTATTATCAAATTTCAAAATCCTAAAATTTATTATGGTACATAACATAAACATGTTAGAGAAATCATATCCTTCATTATCCCGTATAACCTTCATGGTAAACTTTACAGAACCTGTTTCCCACATTGAGGGTGTTGTATAGCTACAGCAGTTATCTTTCTTCTCAGTGAACATTTTGTATCTAAAGAGGTCTGGCTTGTCCTCATATGGAGAATCAAGGTCTATTTCTTCCACCTTTCTTACTACCAGGGTGAAATTAAATGCCTATCCCGTATTACCTCCCTGCCACACCTCTGCAACCATCCTTTCCGTCTGCTAAAATGTTGGTTCTCTCTCTCTGTTCAACAGGTATTATTTTGGGCGCTGCATTTTTAGCTGTTTGTATGTATCTGACCCTTAAGGCCAATCAGTTGCATGTGGAGACCAGGCATATGACTGGCTGTTGTGATACCTTCTTTTGTTGCACAGCAAAACTCTAGGAACCTATATATCCTTTCTCTTTTCATTCTTTCTGCCCATAACCTTTCCACTTTCGATACCTGAGCGTATGAACGCTTCCAAGACTCAATCAATCCTCTTTTTTTTTTATAGAAAACTTTCACAATTTTACGCTTTCAAATGACAGGGTTCGATTAGAGTATACATACTTTTACCCGTACCATGTTGACTACAGTGCAAAAAAAAATAAAACTTTTTAAAACATGGAATACAAGCGTAGACAGTATTTGGCACAGATTGAATTTTTGTCATTCTTAGCTCCCTTTCGCCTACAAATTACACAGATTACAAAGAACGAGAGGAAAAGTGAAGGTGAAATCAGAAAATCCTCTTCCGATGATCGTTTCGATATAGCACGACTGGAAGGTCCTTTTTAGGATGAATAAGGCAAAGACGAGCTTACCTGCAAATGGCCGTAAGAGGACGAGGTGTTGAGGAAGCAGCGTGGGCCTGAGGGACGTGACACTCAGCACGTCGGGAAGGTACGCCCCGAAGTAACCCATGGCCTTGAGGCGTCCAGGAGTGGGCGCGATGAGAACGCAGAAGTCGGTCTCTTCGCGCTCCAGGTTTCCCATGAGGCCATTGAAGCTACCGTTCGCTTGCTGTATCCCCCATACTCGGTCTGGCTGCTCACGGATGTCGTAACTGCCCACACGTGTATGGTTCAGACCTTTAGACTTGGGGAACTTTTATCTTTTTTCTATTTGGGATGGATTCCGATACAAATACAGAATTGAGGATCACTTTGTATGCATGATCTTAAAGACAGAATTCTTGATATGCCTAATTTCAGTAGCTTATGAGACAGCTTCAAGATACATTACTATTTCATCGTGCTAAGAAAGAAGCATGGAAATGATGCCAAAAGGTCATTGAGAACCTGCTTATTGGATGGATGTGAATCGTCCAGCCCTGAGGCTCTAGGAACAATGTTTGGGGACCAAGTAACTCAAGAATATGACAAGCGGCAGTTGAGACGGCCCGGCAACCCACAGATCTCAGAGTAAAAGTAATAACCACTATTAACGTAGAAAGCACAGAGATGAACATACGAAACAAAATGAGGCGGCTGGACAAGCTACAATAAATGTGTTCATCTCTTCCAGCAAGCTGTGCTCTTGTTATATGATGTAAACAAAAACAATCCTCGATTCCTTCTATGGAAATAAAAGAGCATTCGGTAAACCTCCTGCAAGAGAGAGAGAGAGAGAGAGAGAGAGAGAGAGAGAGAGAGAGAGAGAGAGAGAGAGAGAGAGAGAGAGAGAGAGAGAGAGAGAGAGAGAGAGAGAGAGAGAGAGAGAGAGAGAGAGAGGATTCCTACGTGAAGTTTAGAGCTGAAGCTAAGGTGTAGAGCGCCCTGACGGCCAGGGAGTCCTTGGGAGTGACTGCGGTGCCCGGGTCCTCTGTGTTCCGGCGGTAGTCCATATAGGGAAAATTCGGTAGACTTAGTATGTGGAACTTGTGGCCCATGAAGCTTCCAAGGTGGTCTGAAAAAATAAGACCTCTTCATTGATTCTGGAAGCCCACTGGAGTGAAAACATAAGCACAATTTTAGAAATGATAACTAGATCTGTGGCTGCTTTGTAAGAGGAGGTATCATATTCCAGGAATTATAACTGGAGGACATCCTCAAAAAGGCCTGAAATTGTTTTCTACAGCAGTACATCACAACGCCCTTGGATCACTCTTTAAAGGAGGACCCGAAGAGGTATCGGAACTGACCCATACTGCACGTCATGAAATTTTGGGACAGTTCTGCTTAAGAAGATAACATTAGACCAACCATTTCTGACTTCATCCTGAATGGTGCACTTAATGATTATACGGCCAGATGTGAAGGAACTCTAAGAAGACTCGTTTCACATAATGTCTTTGTATGTGTTTATTAGCACCGAATTTAACCTTTTTACGCGTTCTTGACGTCAAGCAAGAAAGGCAAAACTATATTAGGTATAAGGCTGTTGACAGCAGTTGCCCAGGGTGGTATGACTGTCCTAACTGAGGATAAAGTGGTGCCCGGAACCATCTTATACTCTCCATGTCACGAGTGGGGAGTCTTCCTTTCTGTCTCATCGAAGCGGGACTACCGGTCTATTCCTGTCATCTACTTACAAGCACCATACTCCTACTCAAACTCCATTCATTGTTGTTTTTTTTTTTCATATACGTTCTCTTGCCATCTCCTGTCTGCGCAATGGTTTTTAGATTTAATCATGGTAGAGTCCGGTTAAACCTACGGCCCCTGGATATAAGAGTCATTGAGTTCCCGCCTGAATCTACAGCCAGTGAGAGGGAGGGCTCAGACAGTTGTAGTACCAGCCCCTCCCTCGACCTTTCCCTCTCAGATAGACCTTCCTCTTTTTCTATGCCCTATACCAACATTCGTGGTCTCTCTCTAGTAACCTCTCTTCTGATGAACATCAACTGTCTGATGGCATGCAACCTTCACCGTGTACTGAAAGGATGTGCCTCTAAACTTGCACCTATGCTTGCTCGTCTGTTTCGTTTCTTTGTAAAAACCAGAACTTTTACTTTGTCTAGGAAGCATGCATTGGACAATACCATCCTTAAGAAGGGTACCCATTCTAACCACTCTATAACCATTCTAACCACTCTAAGCTATCACCCTGTTGCTTTGACATTTACTATTTCCGAAGTCTTTGAATCCTCCCTCAACTATCATATCCTTAAACACCTCACAAATCACAGTCTTCTCTGCGATCACCAGAATGGCTTCCGTGAGGCAAGATCCACTAGTGATATTCTTTCTTATCTTACTAATGTCTGGTCATCATCCCTGAAGGATTCTGGAGAATCCTGTGTGGTTACCCATGACATATCCAAAGATTTTGACAATGTACGGCATCATCATCTCATCTCCAAGCTCCTCTCTTTATGGCTACCCTAACCCACTTTGCTCCCTCATATCTAGCTTCCTCTCTGGCCGATCTATCTCCACAATAGTTGTTGATGTTCAGCCTTTCCCTCTTTTTACATCAACTGCTGTCGATTTCCACAAATAACCAAATGCACTTATACGCTGAGACTCTACACTACATTCCTCCACATCATACAATTCTGCTCTTTCTTCTCACACTGCATCTGCATCTCGTCTCGACACAGCTTTCTCAATAAACTCAGACTTGGACAGGATATCTCAGTGCACAAAATCCTGTTGAGTTTAGTGCCTCCAAGACCCAGTTTCTACCTATTTCTCTATCGCAGATTCTTCACAACTTTCCTCTCTCCTTTGACGGTTCTGTAATTCCACCTCTGGACTCAGATTGGATACAATAAAGCCAGCTACATCCTGTCACAGCTGTCTAGCTGCCTGATCATATCAGCTTGTATATTCTATCTGTTCCACATTCATAACATGGTTCCTGAAAGATTCGGACACCATAGGGAATCGTATGGAATGACGCACTAAAAAAAGTATGGAACATTATTAGAAATACAAAATAGACAATCCTCAGGAAACACATTAGTTAAGAACATAAGCTAATGTCTAATCTATGATTTGAGTCTGAGGTAGTCACCTTGGTAGAAGTCGTGGGTGTGAAGGAGATCTAAGGCCGGGTTCCAGCTATGATGGAGCAGCTCCACCCCAGCCTGACCACTGCGACAGTACCCGCACCTTCTGAACACACGCAAGCCTTCACTCTGCTGCGCTCCTGCATGAAGGACGTCACATTGGAATACAGGTACGAGGGAACACAAACAACAACAGACAGGTAGATACTTTCGCCGGCTGTTTGAGGCAGAGATGAGAAACATAGAGATTAATGCGATGAAAGTAGGAAAGCAAACATATGACATAGGGAGAATTACCAATACAGTCTGTATGGAACTACCGAAACACAAATGATGTCAGTCATGGACTTGAAGCGTAGGCTTCAAATGTCCATTCCGAAATGAATCAGTCGTACTGCTTTCGACTACTCTGACTGGTCAGTCTTTCATCTTTATAGTCCTGTTGGGGAAAAAGTACTTCGCCTTATGCAAAGTGAAACGTTTGCCCAGGAGTTGGCCTCCATTACTACCAGTGAAGTCAGACAAATATAGCCTTAAATATCTACTTCGATCGAGATTAGTAAAACCTTTGATAATTTGGAAATCCCTTTATCAGATCACCTCCAAACTTTCTATCTTTTTTATATATATTTCATTCATTTTATTGCCTCTCATTAACTGAGAAGCTCCCATGGGCCTTTCCGTGCTGGAGTGACAAAGGGCTCAAGCTGCACTCCACCCTACTCTCCACCTCTTGTGGTTGAGGGGAAATCACGGGGCCGAGTAACTTCGTACGAAGGTAAAGATTACTTTACGGGATAAACCATGAATACTACTAACTCCTCCGCACGGCACGTCTCCTGAGGCGAGGGTGTCCCTGTGGCACTGTGGGAGTGTCGTGGTCGTTCAGAGTGAGGTACAGGGCGTGGAGGGTGTTGCGGAAGGTGTTGTGGAGGAGGACCGTCTCCACTCCCGCCCTCCAACCCACCACCAACACGCGAGTCCCTGGACGTCGCGACAGTCCTGACGTCTCCAGCATCCTGTAGGGGAAAGTCCGAATGAAGGACTTCAGTAAATTTGCCACAGATGTTGTGTCGCTAGTTCTTTACAGTACTTCTCACACACGAAACCCATTCTGGTGAATAGGTTTGTGACAAGGTAAATAGCTTGATATCACTGGATCCACTACCGCTACTCCTGCTTCCACTGCCTCTATTTCTGCTTCTACTACCGCTGCTATTGTATCTATTACCGCTACTACTACTGCATCTACTACCGCTACAACTGCTGCTTCTACTTCAGCTACTCCTGCTTCTACTATCGCTACTACTACTGCATCTACTACCGCTACTACTACTTCATCTACTACCGCTACTCTTGCTTCTACTACCGCTACTCCTGCTTGTGCTACCGCTTCTAATACTACTTCTATTACCGCTACTCCTGCTTCCACTGCCTGCTACTTCAGCTTCTACTACCGCTACTACTACTCCTTCTGCTATCCCTAATACTGCCTATGCTACCGCTACCACTGCTTCCAGTATCGCTATCACCGCCTCTGCTGCCACTACTGCCTCTGCTGCCACTACTACTGCTTCTACTTCCACGACTTCAGCTTCTACATCAGCTACTGCTTCTTCTACTACCGGAACTACTGGTTCTGCTGCCACTACAACTGCTTCCACTACCGCTGCTACTACTGCTTCTGCTGCCACTACTACTGCTTCTACTACCGTCACTACTACTACTACTACTACTACTACTACTACTATTACTACTCTATTCCTTCCAATCTTCTGAAAGTGGACTACCGGAGAGAGAGGTCACTGTCTGAGAGGACAAAACAGGTATATTTGAAGGTATAGTAGTCCCAACGGTGTTGTATAGATGCGAGGCATGGACCCAAGATGAGAACGTACGAATGAAGGGTGAACGTTTTGGAAATGAAATGTTCGTGGATAACAAGTGGTATGAGGAGGGTTGATCGATTAAGAAATGTTAGGGTAAGAAAGAGAGGTGTGGTGTTAAGAGGAGTATATATGAGAAAACTGAAGGTGTGAGCTGAAATGGTTTGGACGGGTGGAAAGGATGAGTGAGCAGAGGATGACTAAGAGGATATATGTCGGAAGGTGGAAGGAACAAAGAAAAGGGGAAAAGCGTGGAGGAGGTGGAAGTATGGAACAGCGTTCGGGAACTAAACACGCAGGAGAGCGTGAGGCGAGGCGGGCGAAAGCGATATGCAAATTGGAGCGATGTGAAGAAAATGGGGATAGACGTGCCATCACCGCGCTGAACCACTGCGGTTCGCTGGCCTTAAACTGGACGAAACTGAACCACAATTGAACATTAATCTTTCATTCACAACGTTTATCATCAACGAACGTAAAGTTAGGTCAACGAAGGTGTGCAAATTTCAGTACCTCAACTCTTCATGATGTATTTTTCTCATGGAAACAATGAATCGGCTATGGAGACATGTAGTTAGCTATTACATACCAAGTTCAGTGTAGACTGTGAGTGTTATATATAGATCCAGTGACGCTCATTGGGCAGGATGAGCTGAATCGATGTGGTATATGGTATATGGTTGATGGTGTTCGGGTCTGGCATCATGCCTGTCATAGAATTTTTATTATGTGGACAGGGAAGGGAACTTGTTTACAAATTTTGCCAACGACACAGCTATCGGGTTTGTATAGATCTTCACTAACATTAATGTTACAATTCCTTATGTATTCAATGACAGAAGATTCAATTGTATTTCTCGTGGTAAAGGAATTGCAGTTTATAATTGAATTAGCGTTACACCAGTCAATAAAATGGTCATAATTTTTAACATGATTAAACAAAGCATTTGATTCTTGTCCTGTTCTTATACTATATTTATGTTGCTGAAGTCTAACATAAAGATCTTCACCAGTCTGCTCAACATAAAACATATTACAATCTTTACAGAGGACTGTAAAAAAACAGCCAGCAGAATTTTCTGGTGAGTTTTTGATTATATTCTTTATAGTATTGTTATTGCAGAAGGCTACATTTACATTAACGGATTTAAGCAACTTGGAAAGTCATGTAATATTATCACTAAAAGAGGAGGTCTAAGTTTAACTCTATAAATGACTTCTTTGCCAACTAATGGGATTTATCACTAAAAGATCCAGGGAACTTTAACTTGGATCCAGTAGAATATATCTTTTCAAACTCATCATCAATAAATTGAGGATCGCATATACGTAACGCCCTAAGGAACATAGACTAGAATTATCATAATTTAACTGTCATGTTTAGCTGAGTAATAATGAATGTATGAATAAACATTGGTGGGTTTTATGTATATTCTAAACTTAAACATGTTTTTGTCCCTATGTGTCATGCAATCTAAAAATGGTAACATGATTATTTTCCACTTCCACAGTAAAACTGTTGGTCAAACAAAGAATATCATCTCCATACCTAAAACAAGTTGCCTTAGAGGGGAAGATATCCCTCAGAATTTTGTTTCAAAGAATTCCATGTAAAGATAATACGAGTGGAGAGGGTTATCCATTGCCATACCAAATTTCAAGCATGATATTTTCCGTTAAATTGAAGTACACAGTCTTTTATACATCATTTGATCGATTCAGTAAACACAGGATTTGAAACAGGTATATCAGTATTATCCAAGACATCAACCAAATATTCTGAGAGGTCATCAACTGGAACTTTTGGGAACAAGGATGAAACTTTAAAACTTTTGCTGCATAGAAACGTTACCCGAGGGTGTGGTGGGTGTAGCTGCAGCATAGAAACGTTACCCGAGGGTGTGGTGGGTGTAGCTGCTGCATTGAAACGTTACCCGAGGGTGTGGTGGGTGTAGCTGCTGCATTGAAACGTTACCCGAGGGTGTGGTGGGTGTAGCTGCTGCATAGAAACGTTACCTGAGCTGCTGCATTGAAACGTTACCCGAGGGTGTGGTGGGTGTAGCTGCTGCACAGAAACGTTACCTGAGGGTGTGGTGGGTGTAGTTGCAGCATAGGAACGTTACCTGAGAGTGTGGTGGGTGTAGTTGTTGATGGTGAGGTCAAGGATGACAGCGCGACAAGTTGTCCTCGCGTCTCCCATGAGTTCCTGAAGGAGCAGGTCCTCTGCTGACGGCTCTAGAGTTCTCTGGCCTTGGGATGGAAGGTCATGGGTTGTATTCTCCAGCGGAGGCTCACGTCGCTGGGATATCAACGACCCCACCTCCACCACTATGCTTGCCTGAGAGTCGTCACTCATTTCTCTAAGATAAACAAAAGAAGATCCCCACTTTATTTCCATCAACTTTGTTGTCGTGTAAGATGATGCGAGAGAAAACCACTCAATCTCTCACTTTTTAAGCTAAAGGTAACATTGTGAGAGAAAATCGAGGTGAAAGTAATATCCCATTACGTAACGCAATTTTCAGTAACTCATTCAGACATAAAAGTTCTTTTAGAGCTTAGGTGAACACCTCTAGCTACAGTTAAAGATAAAACGAAAAATCTGGTTTATTCTCCTTATGCTGCAGTCTCAGAAAAAATATTATGCTGCAGTCTCAGAAAAAATATTATGCCGCAGTCTCAGAAAAAATATTATGCCGCAGTCTCAGAAAAAATATTATGCCGCAGTCTCAGAAAAAATATTATGCCGCAGTCTCAGAAAAAATATTATGCCGCAGTCTCAGAAAAAATATTATGCCGCAGTCTCAGAAAAAATATTATGCTGCAGTCTCAGAAAAAAATATTATGCTGCAGTCTCAGAAAAAATATTATGCCGTAGTCTCAGAAAAAATATTATGCTGCAGTGTGGTGCCCCGAAACTCTCTACCAGGAGGTCGTAGAAAACGATGAAGATTACATATCATATATGCTGCTTAAATAGCACCATGACCAAGGCCACATATCAATACAGCTGTGGGTGTCTGTGACGCTGATGCTGGGCGGTTGAGTGGAGATAATTTCCAAGGCCGCACCAGACTGGGGAAGGATGCCAGATTATTGTGAAATTCGAAGACCACCTCGAAGGAAGACAAGCGGTTACATGAGCACCGCGATGTAGACGTGGCGCTCAGAACACCCTACTAGTGGGTGTAGAAACTCTGACGGTCATGAAAGAGGGTTTGAAACCTCGGACAAGCATCACATATATAAGGATGAAGTCATCAGGACAACAGTAAGGAGGATTAGGGACCCCAGCAAGTAAACAATATGAAGACAGTTGCATGATCTGGGGTACTATTTACTAAGGCCAAATCATGCAACAATTGGGAGTTTTTACGCCGTCAAATGCAAGGCATATAGATCTATTTATGTAGGCCAGACACGTATAACTGTAACGGAGAGATGTTATTGGCACCGTCATTTAATACGCAGGGATGACCACAAAAATGCGATGGCTGAACATTGTCATGAAAATGATCACCACATAGATCTCGAAAATTCCTATATTTTATACCCCTCTGCTGATTATACTACACGCAACATCAGTGAATATGTCTTAATTGCTTATAAAAAGAACTTTAATTTGTATGAATGCGATTTTAAAGCCCATCCTAGCATTGACCAAATCATTATGAGAGAACTGACAAAACACGAAAACATAAAAAAAAGTTGTTCAGGACACACCTAGCTACCTTGGTCATCCCCCGGTACGTGACCCCCCTTTAATCACTAGGACTGGAGACTGGCAGATGTCACTCCTATATTCATAAAAAGGGAAGCCATAAATTGCCTGGTAATTACAGCACTGTCATATTAGCCTCACATCAATTATATGTAAACATTTGGAGTCAATTCACTCTCCCTTACAACTGTCATGGCCAAACAAAGCAGGCAGTGCTCGGTCTATAAGGATGGGAGGATGGGTGTTGGACGGCGGGAAACAAGTGTGATGTTGGGATTTAGATAACTGTTATATACTGGCACCTAATGAGGTGGATTGTCTTCACGAAGCATGTTGCCACATGTATCGAAAATTTGAATGTTAGGTAGAATTGTATGAATTATTGAAGTGCGACTTCACCTTCATATATATTAAGAATATATGGTGTGGGAGAGAAGTTGTCAGAAGCAGTGAAAAGTTTTTATCGAGGATGTAAGGCATGTGTACGAGTAGGAAGAGAGGAAAGTGATTGGTTCTCAGTCAATGTTGGTTTGCGGCAGGGGTGCGTAATGTGTCCATGGTTGTTTAATTTGTTTATGGATGGGGTTGTTAGGGAGGTGAATGAAATAGTTTTGGAGAGAGGGGCAAATATGCAGTCTGTTGTGGATGAGAGAGCTTGGGAAGTGAGTCAGTTGTTGGAAGCGGAAGTGAATCATAGGGTGAGGGAGGGAGCGAAAGCTTTGGGAGCATTGAAAAATGTGTGGAAGTCTAGAACGATACCTTGGAAAGCAAAAATGGGTATGTTTGAAGGATATAGTGGTTCCAACAATGTTATATGGTTGCGAGATGTTTGACGACAATATGTGGTGTGAAGTGGTTTGATCTAGTAAGTAATGAAAGGGTAAGAGAGAAGTGTGGTAATAAAAAGAGTGTGGTTGAGCGGGCAGAAGAGGGTGTTTTGAAATGGTTTGGTCACATGGAGAGAATGAGTGAGGAAAGATTGACTAAGAGGATATATGTGTCAGAGGTGGAGGGAACGAGGAGAAGTGGGAGACCAAATTGGAGGTGGAAGGATGGAGTGAAAAAGATTTTGAGTGATCGGGGCCTGAACATGCAGGAAAGTGAAAGGCGTGCAAGGAATCGAGTGAATTGGAACGATGTGGTATGCCGGGGTCGACGTGGTGTCAATGGATTGAAGCAGGGCATGTGAAGCGTCTGGGGTAAACCATGGAAAGTTTTTGGGGCCTGGATATGGAAAGTGAGCTATGGTTTCGGTGCATTGTACATTACAGCTAAAGACTGAGTGTGAACGAATGTGGCCTTTGTTGTCTTTTCCTAGCGCTACCTCGCGCACATGCGGGGGAAGGGGGCTATCATTTCATGTGTGGCGGGGTGGCGACGGAAATGAATAAGGGTAGGCAGTAAGAATTATGTACATGTGTATATATGTGTATGTTTGTGTGTGTGTGTGTGTATATATATATATATATATATATATATATATATATATATATATATATATGTATATACGTTGAGATGTATAGGTATGTATATGTGCGTGTGTGGAAGTTCATGTATATACATGTGTATGCGGGAGCGTTGGGCCATTCTTTCGTCTGTTTCCTTGGGCTGCCTCGCAAGCGCGGGAGGCGGCGACAAGGCAAAGAAGAAATATATATATATATATATATATATATATATATATATATATATATATATATATATATATATATATATTATCCCTAAGGATAGGGGAGAAAGAATACTTCCCACGTATTCCCTGCCTGTCGTACAAGGCGACTAAAAGGGGAGGGAGCGGGGAGCTGGAAATCCTCCCCTCTCTTTTTTTTCAATTTTCCAAAAGAAGGAACAGTGAAGGGGGCCAGGTGAGGATATTCCCTCAGAGGCCCAGTCCTCTGTTCTTAACGCTACCTCGCTAACACGGGAAATGGTGAATAGTATGAAAAAAAAAAAAAAAGAATGTGTCGAGAACATTATCTCGGAAAGCAAAAATGGGTATGTTTGAAGGAATAGTGGTTCCAACAATGTTGTATGGTTGCGAGGCGTGGGCTATGGATAGAGTTGTGCGCAGGAGGATGGATGTGCTGGAAATGAGATGTTTGAGGACAATGTGTGGTGTGAGGTGGTTTGTTCGAGTGAGTAACGTAAGGGTAAGAGAGATGTGTGGAAATAAAAAGAGCGTGGTTGAGAGAGCAGAAGAGGGTGTTTTGAAGTGGTTTGGGCACATGGAGAGAATGAGTGAGGAAAGATTGACCAAGAGGATATATGTGTCGGAGGTGGAGGGAACGAGGAGAAGAGGGAGACCAAATTGGAGGTGGAAAGATGGAGTGAAAAAGATTTTGTGTGATCGGGGCCTGAACATGCAGGAGGGTGAAAGGAGGGCAAGGAATAGAGTGAATTGGAGCGATGTGGTATACAGGGGTTGACGTGCTGTCAGTGGATTGAATCAAGGCATGTGAAGCGTCTGGGGTAAACCATGGAAAGCTGGGTAGGTATGTATATTTGTGTGTGTGGACGTATGTATATACATGTGTATGGGGGTGGGTTGGGCCATTTTCTTTCGTCTGTTTCCTTGCGCTACCTCGTAAACGCGGGAGACAGCGACAAAAGTATAATAAATAAATATATATAATATATATATATATACCAACACACTTGAGAATGAGGTTGGCCTACCTGATTATCCGGTAGAAGACAGATGAGTATTGTGTGGTGGTGACGAGTACCAGATGACAACTGGACATGTGCTGCTTCATCAAGCGACTCAGCGCCACCGCCACACCTTCACCGACGTCGTGTTGACCAGCTGTGGGTACGGCCATTGTCAACATGGTCGCCACTACCAGCAGGACAGGTTGTGATAATGCCATCCGACGCTCTCCTGGTGGTAAGAAGTTTCAGCGGTTGGTTCATCTAGAAAGTTTGTCTACACTCACACACATATACATATGTATATATGATAGTTATGAAGGTAAAATGGCAGTTCAGTAGTTCAGATAATTCTATTTAACATGTAATATTTCTATACATATATACATGTGAGGAAAAATTACATTTCAAATGAAATATTTTGAACTACTGAATCGTGATTTTACCTTTACCTTTTCTTTTTTTTCCACAAGAAGGAACAGAGAAGGGGGCCAGGTGAGGATATTCCCTCAAAGGCTCAGTCCTCTGTTAACGCTACCTTGCTAACGCGGGAAATGGCGAATAGTATGAATGATATATATATATATATATATATATATATATATATATATATATATATATATATATATATATATAGGGGATAGGGGAGAAAGAATACTTCCCACGTATTCCCTGCGTGTCGTAGAAGGCGACTAAAAGGGAAGGGAGCGGGGGGGCTGGAAATCTTCCTCTCTCTCTCTCTCTCTTTTTTTTTTTCCAAAGGAAAGAACAGAGAAGGGGGCCGGGTGAGGATGTTTCCTCAGAGGCCCAGTCCTCTGTTCTTAACGCTACCTCGCTGAGGCGGGAAATGACGAATAGTATGAAAGAAAAAGATATATATATATATATATATATATATATATATATATATATATATATATATATATATATATATATATATATATATATATATATATATATCCTTTTCCCGTGTCACCTCAGCTCATAAAAAACATAATACATGTACAGCAATGCCATTAATTTTATAGTTTCAAAGTTGCTTGAATTGCATATTAACCGAACGTATTTCTCTCTTGCTGTGTGTTTGTAAAACTTTGAGAGGTTATCAACTGACGTGCAGTGGCAGTGATACGAAAGTAAGGCTGTCTGAGGAAGTCGTATCTTACCACTCGTTGAAGGAGGCGTCCCAAGGATAGTCGTATTTTACTAACCGTTCGATGAGACGGCCCGAAGGAGTCGTGGTGAGCCGGACCGCCAGCTGTGGCGAGGTGGGAATGCATAACCTCACCTCCCCAGGCAGGCCCTTCCTAAATACTAAATCACAAAAAGTTGCCGCGCAAACCAGACAGGATCTCTTCGAACCAATTGGAAGTCCGCTTCGAATGTCATCACTGAAATGAATCAGATTCACTGAGGCTTCGACTGGCTTCGCAGGTATCATAATTCTCTCGTGACGACCAGTATGCAGAGTGTCATTGCTTCCATCACGCATGTGTCATAATAGATAATTTCTGAATACCTCTCTTCTCATTTCTGTAAGTTTGTTTATCTTATTTATATGATTGCTTACATTTCTATATCTAACTGTCTGCTTGTCTATCTATCTATATTCTTGTAAAACTGCTGACTGCTGGTAATGTGAACCTAATTTGATATGACCGATGTGGACCCCGTTGCTCATGAACGTGGGTATTCGATTACTAATAATCGAAGAGTCATATCTCTATCACGGGCGATCACAGCTGTGTGCTTAATGTACCCAGCCATCAAACAAATGGTTCCGGGTTCGAATCCTTTCTGCTGGAGGGCATTATATGTTGTATGAAATGTGTACGTTCATATGCACTATATATATATATGAAGTCTGTTGGGGATGAGAGAGCTTGGGAAGTGAGTCAGTTGTTGTTCGCTGATGATACAGCGCTGGTGGCTGATTCATGTGAGAAACTGCAGAAGCTGGTGACTGAGTTTGGTAAAGTGTGTGGAAGAAGAAAGTTAAGAGTAAATGTGAATAAGAGCAAGGTTATTAGGTACAGTAGGGTTGAGGGTCAAGTCAATTGGGAGGTGAGTTTGAATGGAGAAAAACTGGAGGAAGTGAGGTGTTTTAGATATCTGGGAGTGGATCTGTCAGCGGATGGAACCATGGAAGCGGAAGTGGATCATAGGGTGGGGGAGGGGGCGAAAATTTTGGGAGCCTTGAAAAATGTGTGGAAGTCGAGAACAGTATCTCGGAAAGCAAAAATGGGTATGTTTGAAGGAATAGTGGTTCCAACAATGTTGTATGGTTGCGAGGCGTGGGCTATGGATAGAGTTGTGCGCAGGAGGATGGATGTGCTGGAAATGAGATGTTTGAGGACAATGTGTGGTGTGAGGTGGTTTGATCGAGTAAGTAACGTAAGGGTAAGAGAGATGTGTGGAAATAAAAAGAGCGTGGTTGAGAGAGCAGAAGAGGGTGTTTTGAAATGGTTTGGTCACATGGAGAGAATGAGTGAGGAAAGATTGACCAAGAGGATATATGTGTCGGAGGTGGAGGGAACGAGGAGAAGAGGGAGACCAAATTGGAGGTGGAAAGATGGAGTGAAAAAGATTTTGTGTGATCGGGGCCTGAACATGCAGGAGGGTGTAAGGAGGGCAAGGAATAGAGTGAATTGGAGCGATGTGGTATACAGGGGTTGACGTGCTGTCAGTGGAGTGAATCAGGGCATGTGAAGCGTCTGGGGTAAACCATGGAAAGGTGTGTAGGTATGTATATTTGCGTGTGTGGACGTGTGTATGTACATGTGTATGGGGGAGGGGTTGGGCCATTTCTTTCGTCTGTTTCCTTGCGCTACCTCGCAAACGCGGGAGACAGCGACAAAGTATAAAAAAAAAAAAAAAAAAAAAAATATATATATGATTGTAAGTATTTTGGAATTGAAATGCATATAAAGATATTTCATAAGTCTTTTTGGATACCTAGATCGATACAATTATACACAAATATATTAAGATCAAATAGGTGGGAAATTTTACACATTTAGCATTAATTTGAAAGGAAAATGACTACGATGAAGTCACCGTAATACATAAACTAAAACATCTAGAACTCAATATGCAATTATTCAGTGAAGAGTTACGTAATTCAAACCCGGGCGAGCCCGTGCGTTGCACATAGCAACAAAAGCAATCCCACAAGTGCTATTTGTATATTTGTGAGATAGAGAGAAACTTATAGACAATAGAATCCTGTCCTTTCAAGGGAACAGCCTACCAAAAGTATGGGGGGGGGGGGGGGTAAACACTTAATACATACAAAATTACATAATTTGTTCTGATAGTTTCTATCACAATTTTCATTTAAGGGAAAGCTAACAGGTTCTATGTAAGGCAATTTCACGTAATTTTGATTGATATGGATTCGCATGAACATTTGAATATATTCGTCACTCACTAAGAACGGACATGAGAATAGATGAAACCATAAACATCCCAGTTAGACAGCATCCAGGAGAAGGGGCATATCATATAATCCAATGACTTCAAAATTTAGGATCCTGTAGACCGTTGTTTTGACCGGTTCATCCCAGAGAGTTTTGTGGATATGGAGAGAGAACCCAAAATCAAAAAGGTGCTTAACTACCTCCTGTCTTAACTTATTTAGTTTCCCTCAAACTCAAACCTTTGTTATCCTTTTTCACCACTACGATGATTGTTCAGGTTTGATACCCATTGTTAGAGTGGACGTTAGGCTTTGTTTGAATTTAGGCCTTTGTGCTCATAGCTATATCCACCCAAGTTTCATATAATGTAATCTTATTGCACATCTTATTCATGGTTAGGTTACTGGATTATGTGTGTTTACATATCGAAGCACATGATCCTCTCATTGTTTACGTCTGAATCAGTCATTTGATTAATGATGTAAGCTCTAGTTGGTCTGTATAAATGTGCGTTACTTCTGTCATTCTCACCTTTGCTTCACATGCAAACTGTATTCAAGCCAGTTTCCCAGCTAACCTTGAACAACTGTTGTGGGTAATTGATAATGGATTAAGATGAATTCGAAGCGGCTGACTCTGACCTCCGGGTATGAAATAAACATTGGAGTTACCACTGACTGCTTAAGTATGATGTATAAGGTTTGGTTCATCCATGTTAGCAAGTCATTCTTTTAGATAAGCCTCTGGATGAGGAGCTGGAAAATGTAGTAAAAAGTGATATGGTTTTTGAAAATATGTAACTGATATTATCACTACACAAAATGGCATTCATGTGGTATGTCAATTTCGACTTTTCTTTGGATGTCTTTGGATATAGTCAATGATGCTATTTTTTGTGGTTTGAAGATATTCAGCTTCCTGCTTGTATTACAGCATTTCTGTATTTTTTTCCATGAATAAGAAATTATATTTCTGAGATTTCAACTTCAAACAGGCTGAAAAAAGATGAAAAAACTCCAGAAGGTGTGAGTAAAGTTAGTCTGAAATAAAACATAATCCTTAAAAAAGTTTACATTGAACTTTATCAACATGCAGAGTCAACGGTGCATTGTTAAAGACTTTCAAACTGTGAGTTGATTTTGCAAACTTCCAGAAGCACATATTTATCGCCTCTACATGTACACATATATGTAAGAGCGATATATCTCTCCACATATTGGTATCTGTATTATCGGCATTACAATATTTTGTTTACCTTGTTGTGTATACTGTATATAGAGCGATAAAAATCCTTTTATCTTCCTGGTGTAACTTCAAAAAGAAATATCATATTTGCTACATCTAGCTCCTGATATATATATATATATATATATATATATATATATATATATATATATATATATATATATTTTTTTTTTTTTTTTTTTTTTTCTTTCAAACTATTCGCCATTTCCCGCGTTAGCAAGGTAGCGTTAAGAGCAGAGGACTGGGCCTTTGTGGAATATCCTCACCTGGCCCCCCTCTGTTCCTTCTTTTGGAAAATTAAAAAAAAAAAACCGAGAGGGGAGGATTTCCAGCCCCCCGCTCCCTCCCCTTTTAGTCGCCTTCTACGACACGCAGGGAATACGTGGGAAGTATTCTTAATCCCCTATCCCCAGGGATAATATATATATATATATATATATATATATATATATATATATATATATATATATATATATATATATATATATATATATATAAATATAACATGTATATCTTAACACAAGTAAAGTCTATAGTAAGAGATTATTACAAGAGCTTAATCCTACCGATTAACTCAGTCAACCATATGGCTTCTGAACATAAGTTATTTCGGTGTAACACCCAATTTCTCGCACTGTTTTCCGACTTCATTTGTAGCCTTACATGTGCTTCTTTCACTTCCCAATTTCCCTCTTGTTTGTGTATCGTGATTCATCACAGCATTCGCTTGATTTTTTCTCTCACATATCACTTGATTTCCATCTCAGTTCACCGAGCACTGCAGCCGAGAGTGTCATGCAAAATCGACATTCCGCATAGTCTTCGCTGGATGTGTTAACACGCATCCGTCACATTATTCTGTCCCGACCTCCAACACTTGCCTTTGATCAAAGTTTGACCACATTGTGTTGTTCACCATATTGTCAGGAGTGACCTCGATCCATGAGCTGGTCAGTGACGAAGTTAGGTTGCGTCTTCGTTCACCATAATCTCACGAATGACTTCGATCCATCAGTTGGCCACTGATGGAGTTAGGTTAGGTCTCGTGTCTCAAGAAACCTCAGGTAGAGGACAGTAGTTACGAGCTGATGGTGGACGTGAAGGTGATATTCACCAGGGCTTCCATTGGAATCCTTCATCAGTCCTCAACCCTTAGAGGCAGTGTTGAAGAAGGTGTGAACAGCAGTAAACATAATTTAGATAATAGAGACATGAAGGAAGTAAAGTGTTTTAGATATCTGGGAGTGGATCTGGCAGCGGATGGAACCATGGAAGCGGAAGTGAATCATAGGGTGGGGGAGGGGGCGAAAATCCTGGGAGCCTTGAAGAATGTGTGGAAGTCGAGAACATTATCTCGGAAAGCAAAAATGGGTATGTTTGAAGGAATAGTGGTTCCAACAATGTTGTATGGTTGCGAGGCGTGGGCTATGGATAGAGTTGTGCGCAGGAGGGTGGATGTGCTGGAAATGAGATGTTTGAGGACAATATATGGTGTGAGGTGGTTTGATCGAGTAAGTAATGTAAGGGTAAGAGAGATGTGTGGAAATAAGAAGAGCGTGGTTGAGAGAGCAGAAGAGGGTGTTTTGAAATGGTTTGGTCACATGGAGAGAATGAGTGAGGAAAGATTGACCAAGAGGATATATGTGTCTGAGGTGGAGGGAACGAGGAGAAGTGGGAGACCATATTGGAGGTGGAAAGATGGAGTGAAAAAGATTTTGAGTGATCGGGTCCTGAACATGCAGGAGTGTGAAAGGCGTGCAAGGAATAGAGTGAATTGGATCGATGTGGTATCCCGGGGTCGACGTGCTGTCAATGGATTGAATCAGGGCATGTGAAGCGTCTGGGGTAAACTGTGGAAAGTTGTGTGGGGCCTGGATGTGGAAAGGGAGCTGTGGTTTCGGGCATTATTGCATGACAGCTAGAGACTGAGTGTGAACGAATGGGGCCTTTGTTGTCTTTTCCTAGCGCTACCTCGCACACATGAGGGGGAGGGGGATGTTATTCCATGTGTGGCGAGGTGGCGATGGGAATGAATAAAGGCAGACAGTGTGAATTGTGTGCATGTGTATATATGTATGTGTCTGTGTGTGTATATATATGTGTACATTGAGATGTATTGGTATGTATATTTGCGTGTGTGGACGTGTATGTATATACATGTGTATGGGGGTGGGTTGGGCCATTTTCTTTCGTCTGTTTCCTTGCGCTACCTCGCAAACGCGGGAGACAGCGACAAAGCAAAATAAATGAATAAATAAATAAATAGATAAATATATATATACATATATATATATATATATATATATATATATATATATATATATATATATATATATATATATATATATATATATATATATATATATATTCCTGGGGATAGGGGAGAAAGAATACTTCCCACGTATTCCCTGCGTGTCGTAGAAGGCGACTAAAAGGGAAGGGAGCGGGGGGCTGGAAATCCTCCCCTCTCGTTTTTTTTTTTTAATTTTCCAAAAGAAGGGACAGAGAAGGGGGCCAGGTGAGGATATTCCCTCAAAGGTCCAGTCCTCTGTTCTTAACGCTACCTCGCTAATGCGGGAAATGGCGAATAGTATGATATATATATATATATATATATATATATATATATATATATATATATATATATATATATATATATATATATATCCACATCCAGGCGCCTTAGACCTTTCCATGGTTTACACCAGACGTTTCACATGCCCTGGTTCAGTCCATTGACAGCCCTCCGATTCCGGTATACCACGTCGTTCCAGTTCACTCTATTCCTTGCACGCCCTTCACTCTTCTGTATGTCCTCTGAGTGTGTGTGTGTGTGTGTGTGTGTGTGTGTGTGTGAAGGGTGCATCTAAAAAGTTTGATAGCTGTTGTAAAGGTGTATAATCAAGCTGATCCTCGACGTCCAGACTCACTGACATCTTCATTAACTTTTGATATTCTCCTCGGGTCATAAATCAAGTAATTCAATAAATTCTGATAGGTTTAATGTAGTGCAAATTTCTATATAGTTTGTCCTTTCAGTATTAACGCATACTCCTAAGTGATTTAAGAGAAAACGTTGCTTCCTACATGCGAGACTCTCTTATTCTTTTGAACAGTTTGCAATAAAACCAAATCCTCATTATTGCCTTTAATAATGATAATGATAACGATAATAATATGAATAATAATGATAGTATTAATGATAGTAATATGGCGACAGGTAAGGTCTATATCTTCGAGGATATGGACCAAATCTCAGCAGAGTTAGACCAGAGTTTCAGCAATGATTGACGAAGCCTCAGCAGTGATAAATCCAAACTTTAGCAGTGCTAGACCCAAACCTCAGCAGTGATGGACCAAACCTCAGCAGTGATAGACCAAGCTCCAGCAGTGATGGATCAAACCTCAGCGGTGATGGACCAAGCCTCAGCAGTGTTAAACCAACACCTCAGCAGTGATGGACCAAGCCTCAGCAGTGATGGACCAAGACTCAGCAGTGATGGACCAAGCCTCAGCAGTGATTGACCAAGCCTCAGCAGTGATAGACCAAACCTCAGCCAGACTACAGCTGGTATGAGGAGGACCAAGTGTTCCCAACTTGTGAAAACTTCTTAGTTCAGTTTCAGGAAAACTCTCCCTTCCCACTCACCTGGACACCACATTGCTCTTGGCATTGGTAGACCCACTTGCCTTGACCTTTCCCATCTGCCTTAGACACTAGCGAATCTGCCTTGGCGAAGGGGCAGATCAGTGTGGCCCGACGTGCTTAGATGACCTGTTAAGAATTCACGTTGAAAGGTATCCGTCATACATAGATGAGTGACATCATTTCAAGACGTCAGTCAAATTCCAGTGGCAAGCAGCCTGAGGGTGTAGCATGGAAGACGGGCAGGCAGCCGGTGTGGAACTGCATACCTTCCTCTGTCTTGGCTGGTTTGTGCTTGGTAGGACCTTAGAACATCCACGGTAGATATCTCTCTCATGTCCTGTGACCAGGTTGTCTATCTCCACAGATGGAAACACGATACTAGAGAAGGTAAGGTAAGGTAGATAGACTTAATAGCAGCGCGTGTCTTAAAGAATTACATTGTTACCTTGGGTCTTGTTTGTTAATGTTTACGTAGTAAAAGTCAAAATCTCCCTACCCAAGGCACGTCAGTCAAGCTGTCTTTGAGACGAGACGAAGGCAGGCTTCCGAGTTGGTGCTGACGTAATTTACCTTAATAATGTCAACATTATTCACGTGTGCCATTATTAGTCCTGGTACGAAACAGCTACCTGTTAAAAAATGACGTATTTTATGTGTGTTTGAAAATAAGGTAGGGTAGAGTGAGAGCAGGGTTAATTAAAGTAAGGTAAGGTAAGGTAAGACTGAGTTAGGTATAGGAGTTGGGACGGAAGAGGAAAGACGAAGTGGTGCTAGGGTAGGTTAAGGAAGCACAGATGCTGCAATGTAAGGTGAGGTAAGTCAAGTCAGTGTTGGGGAAAGTAGCATAAGATAAGTTAGGAGACGAGTAACTTTAGACAAGGGTAGGAAGGAAGGAAGGAAGGAAGAAAGGAAGGAAGGAAGGATGGAAGGAAGGAAGGAAAGAAGGAAGAAAGGGTGACAAGTAGTGTCTCGAGAGGTAAAAGGCAGGGGACTGGGTAAGGAAAGGTTAGGTAGTGGCAGGGTAGGGAGAGAGGAACCACGCATACTGACCCTCGGCTACGCATTATGATCCCAGAATGTTGCATGCCTGATTAACGCGTGGAAAACAAAATGAGTTGGTGTCGTGTATACCTGTTTACTGTGACATCTGCCTTAAGAACAGAGTCAGTGCCATGAAACATCTGCTTCAACAGTAGAGTCAGCAGTCATGTTCACCTGTACTATTTAACATCTGCCACGTCTGGTGTCGGCATAGAGATGCGCTGGAGATGCTTGGTCGTGGAACTCCCTCCCATATATGTTAAATGACGACGTAAAGTATCTCAGTGTAGGCCATCCAGACTGCCACACTGGTTCCTCCACTTCCACCTCCTCCTCCTCCTCCTCCTTCTCTTCCTCGTCCTCGTCTTCGTCGTAGTACCCAAAGACCTGGTGTACAAAACGGCCCCTCATCGTTCTCAGAGATACAAGTGAGCATCTCCTGTTACAGTGACCCACTCGCTTAATATACTCCTTACAACACACACACACACACACACACACACACACACACACACACACACACACACACACACACACACACACACTCGCAAGACGAGAGAATATAAATGTAAACATTGGATCATATAAGGTTGTTGACGCCTTTGTCTGAATGAGAGCTTCATTTTTACGCCTCTAATAGTGGCATCTGGGGATCTAGGTACACTCATGACTGTGCACTCGTGGTAACATTGTGAATGTATATAGAGAAATGTAAAGAAGAAAATGATTAAGTATAAGAAGCAGATCATAGTCATGATACACTGATAACTTCTCAAAGAGCCAACAGAAGAGGATCCTTACTTGCTCTCCCGCCCTCAGCATTATGAGGTGAACCTTTAGGAAAACCAGACACACAGGCAACCATCTTCATAAGTCTCATGTCTCTCCACAGTCATCTGCAAGGAGACCAAAATCCTTCAAGGATCTACCGCGGTGGAAATTTGATCTACCACTCCTTATTGGCGTCGACCTTCAGAGCACGGTTGACGGAGAACCCCCTCCCGTTTCACCCTCCCCCCCTCACCATCTCTTCTCCCACGCCCCTTGTCATCATCCCAGTTCCTAGGGGCCAAAGACATGGCAACCCACCCGACGGGGCGGCCCTCGTCTGTGGCTGTATATAAAGTGCTATTCTCCCCCAGCTGACACTAGTCATGCTGAAACGAATCGTCGTTGCCTGTGTGATGTTGTGCTGGCGGCTGGTGTCTTCCATCGGCCCTCACCATGGAGAGGGACCCCAGCTGTCGGGCGTCACGAGACACACGTCCAACATCTTCAAGATGAAGAGGAGTACAGGAGGTTATCCTCGGGGTCACAGTCACCCACCTTCTCCCGTCCTGACAGTCACAGACGAGATTATCCAAGCCATCTTCATGAATACAGTAGGTGAGGAAGTCAATGTTTCAGATGTCATACCAAAGGTGTAATTCACACACACAAAATGATACAGTCCCTCGAGGTCATGATATGTATCATAGTAGTAAACATTTTTTTTGCCTTTGATTTGTATACAGTTCACACACACACACACACACACACACACACACACACACACACACACACACACACACACACACACACATGGATTATGGTGAATATTACAGCATTATCTCCCTAGTGGCAACTTGCCACAATTCACATCAATTTTTCGTTGCTATCAAGACAAAACTTTGAAACTAAAATGTAATAACTTAAATATTTTTACAAGTGAAGTTCATTTATGTGACTGAATTGATTTTAATCGGTTTGCAAATATTGCTCACACAGTCAGTTTGGAAATATTGCTCACACGATCAGTCTGAAAATATTGCTCACACAGTCAGTTTGAAAATATTGCTCACACGATCAGTCTGAAAATATTGCTCACACAGTCAGTTTGAAAATATTGCTCACACAATCAGTCTGCGAATATTGCTCACACAGTCAGTTTGCAAATATTGTCCACACAGTTAGTTTGCAAATATTGCTCACACAGTCAGTTTGCAAATATTGCTCACACAGTCAGTCTGCAAATATTGCTCACACAGTCAGTCTGCAAATATTGCTCACACAGTCAGTTTGCAAATATTGCTCACACAGTCAGTCTGCAAATATTGCTCACACAGTCAGTCTGCAAATATTGCTCACACAGTCAGTCTGCAAATATTGCTCACACAGTCAGTCTGCAAATATTGCTCACACAGTCAGTCTGCAAATATTGCTCACACAGTCAGTCTGCAAATATCGCTCACACAGTCAGTCTGCAAATACTGCTGATACAATCAATTTACAAATATTGTCCACACAGTCAGTTTACAAATATTGTCCACACAGTCAATTTGCAAATATTGTTCACACAATCAGTTTACAAACATTGCTCACACGTCCTAATTCATCAGCGGAGGCAAATGGCGGTTATGTCTGTGTTCGC